>NW_024412442.1:642277-658964 GCF_014898765.1 Herpailurus yagouaroundi
GTGTGTGTGTGTGTGTGTGTGTGTGTGTGTGTGTGTGTGTGTGTGTTGTGTGTATTGTGTATATATCCTTTTAAAAACCAAGTAATAGTCCATTGTATAGATTAAATTAATTTTGTTTATCCATTCATAGTTGATGATAATTTAAATTGTTTCCATTTAATATGGATGCAAAAATTCTCGATAAGACACTAGCAAATTGAATTCAACAGCATATAAAAATAATTATTCACCATGATCAACTGGGATTCATTCCTGGGATGCAGGGCTGGTTCAACATTCACAAATCAATCAACGTGATACATCACATTAATGAAAGAAAAGATAACAACCATATGATCCTGTCAATCGATGCAGAAAAGGCCTTTAACAAAATTCAGCACCCTTTCTTAATAAAAACCCTGGAGAATGTCGGGATAGAAGGAACATACCTAAACATCATAAAAGCCATTTATGAAAAGCCCACAGCTAACATCATCCTCAATCGGGAAAAACTGAGCTTTTTCCCTGAGATCAGGAACACGACAGGGATGCCCACTCTCACTGCTGTTGTTTAACATAGTGTTGGAAGTTCTAGCATCAGCAATCAGACAACGAAAGGAAATGAAAGGCATCAAAATTGGCAAAGATGAAGTCAAGCTTTCACTTTTTGCAGATGACATGATATTATGCATGGAAAATCTGATAGACTCCACCAAAAGTCTGCTAGAACTGATACATGAATTCAGCAAAGTTGCAGGATACAAAATCAATGTACAGAAATCAGTTGCATTCTTATACACTAACAATGAAGCAACAGAAAGACAAATAAACTGATCCCATTCACAATTGCACCAAGAAGCCTAAAATACCTAGGAATAAATCTAACCAAAGATGTAAAAGATCTGTATGCTGAAAACTATAGAAAGCTTATGAAGGTAATTGAAGAAGATTTAAAGAAATGGAAAGACATTCCCTGCTCATGGATTGGAAGAATAAATATTGTCAAAATGTCAATACTACCCAAAGCTATCTACACATTCAATGCAATCCCAATCAAAATTGCACCAGCATTCTTCTCGAAACTAGAACAAGCAATCCTAAAATTCATATGGAACCACAAAAGTCCCCGAATAGCCAATGTAATTTTGAAGAAGAAGACCAAAGCAGAAGGCATCCCAATCCCAGACTTTAGCCTCTACTACAAAGCTGTCATCATCAAGACAGCATGGTATTGGCACAAAAACAGACACATAGACCAATGGAATAGAATAGAAACCCCAGAACTAGACCCACAAACGTATGGCCAACTAATCTTTGACAAAGCAGGAAAGAACATCCAATGGAAAAAAGACAGTCTCTTTAACAAATGGTGCTGGGAGAACTGGACAGCAACATGCAGAAGGTTGAAACTAGACCACTTTCTCACACCATTCACAAAAAGAAACTCAAAATGGATCAAGGACCTGAATGTGAGACAGGAAACCATCAAAACCCTAGAGGAGAAAGCAGGAAAAGACCTCTCTGACCTCAGCTGTAGCAATCTCTTACTCGACACATCCCCAAAGACAAGGGAATTAAAAGCAAAAATGAATTACTGGGACCTTATGAAGATAAAAAGCTTCTGCACAGCAAAGGAAACAACCAACAGAACTAAAAGGCAACCAACAGAATGGGAAAAGATATTTGCAAATGACATATCGGACAAAGGGCTAGTATCCAAAATCTATAAAGAGCTCACCAAACTCCACACCTGAAAAACAAATAACCCAGTGAAGAAATGGGCAGAAAACATGAATAGACACTTCTCTAAAGAAGACATCCGGATGGCCAACAGGCACATGAAAAGATGCTCAATGTCACTCCTCATCAGGGAAATACAAATCAAAACCACACTCAGATATCACCTCACACCAGTCAGAGTGGCCAAAATGAACAAATCAGAAGACTATAGATGCTGGAGAGGATGTGGAGAAACGGGAACCCTCTTGCACTGTTGGTGGGAATGCAAATTGGTGCAGCCACTCTGGAAAACAGTGTGGAGGTTTTTCAGAAAATTAAAAATAGATCTACCCTATGACCCAGCAATAGCACTGCTAGGAATTTATCCAAGGGATACAGGAGTACTGATGCATAGGGGCACTTGTACCCCAATGTTTATAGCAGCACTGTCAACAATAGCCAAATTATGGAAAGAGCCTAAATGTCCATCAACTGATGAATGGATAAAGAAATTGTGGTTTATGTACACAATGGAGTACTACATGGCAATGAGAAAGAACGAAATATGGCTCTTTGTAGCAACGTGGATGGAACTGGAGAGTGTGATGCTAAGTGAAATAAGCCATACAGAGAAAGACAGATACCATATGGTTTCACTCTTATGTGGATCCTGAGAAACTTAACAGAAACCCATGGGGGAGGAGAAGGAAAAACAAAAGAGGTTAGAGTGGGAGAGAACCAAAGCATAAGAGACTCTTAAAAACTGAGAACAAATTGAGGGTTGATGGGGGGTGGGAGGGAGGGGAGGGTAGGTGATGGGTATTGAGGAGGGCACCTTTTGGGATGAGCACTGGGTGTTGTATGGAAACCAATTTGACAATAAATTTCATATATTGAAAAAAAATAAAATAAAATAAAATAAAATAAAATTAAAATAAATAAATAAATAAATAAATAAATAAATAAATAAATAAATTGTTTCCACTTTTGGGCTATTATAAATCATGCTCCTATGAACATTTGTATATAAATTTTTGTGTGAACATGTTTTCAATTCATTTGGGAGTGCTGGTTCTATGATAACTCTATGTTTACATTTTTGAGATACTGCCAAAATGTTTGCCACAGAGCTGCACTATTTTACATTCCCACCAACAATACATGAATGTTTCAATTTCTCCACATCTTCACTAATGCTTATTATTTTTTTAATTTTATAAACAGCCATACTATGGGTATGAAGTGATATCTCATTGTGGATTTAATTTGCATTCCCCTGATGAATAATTAGGTTGAACATTTTTTCATGTATTTATTGACTTATTTTACTTTGGAGAAATGTCTACTTCAGTCCTTTGTCTACTTTTTAATTGGCTTATTTGTCCTTGTAAAACAACAGATAACATGCTTTCAATGTAACCGTTTAATACTTAATTGTAAAATATTTAGGAATAAATGCAGTAAGGGCCTTAAGATTTCTAGACTGAAAACTACCAAACTTTGTTAAAAACATTAAAGACCTAAGTAAATGGAAAGATTTGTGTTCATGGATTGGAATATTAGTATTAAGGTGGTAATACTCTGCAAACTGATTTACAGATTCAATACAATTCCTATCAAAAGTCCCATTGTTTACTTTTCAGATAAGGGATAGTTTACCCTTATTTGTACATGGAAATGCAAGGGACCCTGAATAGCCAACACAATTTTGAAAAATAAGTCTACCTCTACTGATAATCTCTCTTTATTCTTGTTCCCAGTTATAAGTAATTGAACATACCACATCACATCAAAGCTAACCCACCCCCTAAAAAATACATAAATTCTCCTTCATATTATTACTTTTGTATTTATATGGACATATAAAATTGTCCTAGGCCTCTATTCCTCAAATTTTCCTTTTAAGGCATTTTATTGCCTCATACCTGGGTTACAATTAGGAATTCCAAGGAATTTGACAAAAACAGTCTACATTAATCTTCATGTGCTAGTCAACTCTCACTTTACTTCCTGGATTTGCAATGATTTTTATTGTCAGTAATAGGCATGTATATTCCATAGGTCTTACTGCTAAATTAATATCATGAGTCTTTGCTTGAAACCCATGTTACTTCTACATGCCCCCACACACATACACAGTTATAGAAATAGCCCCCAGATCCTATTATAATAAAAATGTATTACATTTGTCTAATCAATTAATAACAAACAGAAGTGGCACAATTATAGACATAATTATAAATTCAACAAGGGCAGGGATTATGTCTCTATTGTTTGCCAGTGTATTTTGAGCAATAAGCACAATTTCCATTAAATACCTTTGGATGAATGGATGGATGGATGGGTGGATGATGGGTGTAATAAAGCATAAAGATCAAGAAATCTAAAGAGTTAATTTCTGCACAAATTTTTAGATATTACCATAATCTTAGTCTTCATTTTCTCTCTTGGAAAGTCCTGGCCATTAATTTCCTTGTATGTATTTGGATAGGATCATAGGATCATTTTCTCATTCTCAAAGAGGTTAAAGGGATAAATTAATCAGCTAATTAGAGATGATACTATTGACTCGTTCTCTTATTAGTTAGACTCTACTGAAATTGTAATTATTGCTAGTCAAAAACATGTATTAGGTCCGTCAAAACATCATACTTATTTCAACTTAGACTGAAGTATAAAGTGAAGTTTTAATAAATTTTTCTTCTAGAGGATTTCTGAATGAATAGGTATACTATAATTTGGATATAATTTAAGTTGCTTTAATATTCCCTATGCATTCAGGTTTAGTTATAGCATATGCTGACCCTAAATGCAAGACATAGAATAACTTACATAGTTTTGGAAGAATATTTACCTACCAATACCCTAAAACTGTTTTAAGTTTTTATTTAAATTGTAGTTAGTTAACATGCAGTGTAATATGCATTTCAGGTATATGATACAGTGATTCAACACTTCTATACATCATCCAGTGCACATCACAAGTGTGCTCCTTAATCCCCATCACCTATTTCTCCCATCCCCCACCCCCCACCTCCCCTCTGGTGACCATCAGTGTGTTCTCTATAGTTAATAGTCTGTTTTTTGGCTTGCGTGACTTCTCTCTCTCTCTTTCTTTCTCTTTCCCTTTGCTTGTTTTGTTTCTTAAATATCACATATAAGTGAAATCATAAAGTATTTGTCTTTCCCTTAATGACTTATATTTCACTTCAAATAATACCCTGTAGCTCCATGTCCCTGCAAATGACAATATTTCATTCTTTTTTTTCCAGCTGAATGAAACATTTGTGTGTGTGTGGTGTAATATATACATATTACATCTTCTTTATCCATTCATTAATCTAGGGACATGGGCTGTTTGTGTAATTTGGCTATTGTAAATAATGCTGCTATAAACATTAGGTTGCAAATATTACTTTAAATTAGTATTTTCATATTATTTGGGTAAATACCTAGTAGGTCGATTGCTGGATTTTTGGATAATTCTATTTTTAACTTTTTGAGGAACCTCCATACTGTTTTCCAGAGTGCCTGTACCAGATTGCATTCCACCAACAATGCTAGAGGTTTCCCCTTTCTCTACATCCTTGTGAACACTTATTTTTCTTTGTGTTGTTGATTATAGCCATTCTGACAGGAGTGAGTGATATCTCACTGTAGTTTTGATTTATATTTCCCTGATGAAGAGTGATGTTGAGCATCTTTTAATGTGTCTGTTGGCCACCTGTATGTCTTATTTGAAAAAATGTCTATTCATGTCTTCTGCCTTTTTTTTACTTACATCATTCATTTTTGGGGTGGTGAGTTATATAATATGTTATATTTTTTGTACACTAACCTTTTATCAGATATGCCATTTGCAGATATCTTATCACATTATACAGGTTGCCTTCTAGTTTTTTGATTGTTTCCTTTGCTGTGCAGAAGGTTTTTATTTTGATGAAGTCCCAATAGTTTATGTTCGTTTTCATTTCCCATGCCTTAGGAGACATATCTAGAAAGAAGTTGCTACAACCAATGTCAAATAAGTTACTGCCTGTGTTCTGTTCTAGGGTTTTTATGGTTTCTGGTATCATATTTAGGTTTTTCTTTCATTTTGATTTTATTTTTGTGTATACTGTAAGAAAGCGGTCCTGTTTCTTCTTTTGCATGTTGCTGTCCAGTTTTCCCAGTTTTCTTCTCTGTTGAAGAGATTGTCCTTTTCCCATTGTATATTCTTTCCTGCTTTGTCAAAGATTAACTGACCATATAATTGTAGGTTTATTTCTGAGTTTTCTATTCTGTTCTGTTGATCTATGTGTCTCTTTTTGTGCCCGTACCATACTGTTTCATCACTACACTTTGCAATATAATTTGAAGTCCAATTGTGATGCCTCCAGCTTTGCCTTTCTCTTTCAAGATTGCTTTGGCTATTTGTAGTACTTTCTGGTTCCATACAGATTTTAAGGTTGTTTGCTCTAGTTCTGTGGAAAAATGCTGGTGGTATTTTGATAGGGATTCCATTAAATGTGTAGATTGTTTTTTGTAGTACAGACGTTTTAACAATATTTGTTCTTCCAATCCTGAAGGATGGAATGTCTTTTCATTTCTTTGTGTCTTCTTCAATTTCTTTCATCAGTGTTTTATTATTTTCAGAGTACAGGTCTATTGTGTTTGTTTTTGTTTTTGTTTCCATTTGTATCCAGGTACTGTTTTATTTCTTTTATTTCCTGGTTGACTCATTCATTGTTTGGTAGAATAATATTTTACCTCCATATGTTTGTGGTCTTTCTAGACTTTTTCTTGTGGTAGACTTCTACTTTCATAGCATTGTGGTTAGAAAAGGTGCATGTTATCACTTAAATGTTTTTTGTATTTATTTAGGCCTGTTTTGTAGTCTAATATGTGATTATTTCTGAAGAATGTTTTGTGGGCGCTTAAAAAGAATGTGTATTCTGTTGTTTTAGAATTGAATGTTCTAAATATATCTGTTAAGCCTATCTGGCCCAGTGTGTCTTTCAAAGCCATTATTTCCTTTTGATTTTCTGTTTGGATGATCTCCATTCATGTAAGTGAGGTGTTAAATTTCCTTACTGTTATTATCGATTATTGTTATTTTTTTTTTTATATTTGGGTGCCATCATGTTGGGTAAATATTTACAATTGTTATATCTCCTTGTTGGATTGTTTCCTTTACTATGATATAGTGCCCTTCTTTGCCTCTTATTATAGTGTTTGTTTTATTTATTTGTTTTAATGTTTGTTCATTTACTTTGAGAGAGAGAGCGAGAGAGGGTAGAGTAGGGGCAGAGAGAGGGAGAGAGAATCCCAAGCAGGCCCTGAGTTGTCAGTGTGGAGTCCGATGCAACGCTTGATCCCACGAACCTTGAGAGCATGATCTGAGCCGAAATTAAGATTTGGACACTTAAACAACTGAGCCACCCAGGTGCCCCACGGTGTTTGTTTAAAGTCTGGTTCATCCTATATATGCACTGCTACTCTGGCTTACTTTTGACATCCATTTGCATGATAGATGTTTTTCCATCCCTCACTTTCACTCTACAGGTGTCTTTAGGTCTGAAAATGAATCTTATGTAGGCAGCATATAGATGGGTCTTGTTTTTTTTTTTTGTCCATTGTGACACCCTATGTCTTTTGATGAAACATTTAGTCCATTCACATTTACAATAATTACTATAGATAGGTATTTATTGCCATGTTATTAGTTCTTTTGCGATTGTTTCTGAAGACTTTCTCTGATCTTTTCTTTCTCTGTTTTGTGTGTTGGTGATTTTCTTTAGTGATATATATTTTTTAATTATTTATTTATTTTAAGAGAGGGTTGGGAGGGACAGAGAGAGAGAGAGAGAGAGAGAGAGAGAGAGCATGTGGGGGAGGGCCAGGAGATAGAGAGAGAATCCCCAGCAGGCTCTACCTTGTTAGTGCAGAGCCCAGTGTGGAGCTCAGTTTCACAAACTGTGAGATCATGACCAGAGCTCAAATCAAGAGTCAGATTCTCAACCAAATGAGCCACTCAGGTGACCCTTTAGTGATATACTTGGATTTCTTTCTCTTTTTTCTTTGCATGTTTATTACTGTTTTTTTTTTTTTTTTAATTTATAGTTACCATTAGGTTTGCATATAACCTCTTCTGCAAAAAGCAGTCTATATTAAGTTGATGGTTGTTTGAGTTTGAACACATTCTTTTTTCTTCTGTTCCCCATCTTTAGGTGTATGTTATCATATTTATATCCTTTATTCTTTTTGAGCTCCTTGACTGATGGTTTACTAAAATATTCATGTTTACTACTTTTGTATTTCCTGCCTTTATACTTTCACTTTGATCTTTTCCATTCAAAATGTCCCCTTTAATATCTCTTGCAGGGCTGGATTAGTGGTCACAAAGTCCTTTAGTTTTTGTCTGTGTGGGGAACTCTTTATCTCTCCTTTTCTTCTGAATGATCGTTTTGCTAGGTAGAGTATTCTTGGCTGCAGATTTTTCCCATCAGCACTTAGAATATATCCTGCCACTCCTTTCAGGCTTGTCAAGTTTTGGTTGAGAAATCCCCAGCCAGACTTATGAGATTTTCCTTGTAAGTTACTGACTTCTTGTGTATATTACTGCTTTTAAGATTTTTTTTCTTTATTACTACTTTTTTACTAATTTAATTACACTATGTTTTGGTGTGGGCATGCTTTTATTGATTTTGAGGGGAGTTCTCTGTGCCTCCTGGATCTGGATAGTAGTTTCTTTCCCCAGATTAAGGAAGTTTTCTTTTTTTTTTTTTTAATTTTTTTTTTCAACGTTTATTTATTTTTGGGACCGAGAGAGACAGAGCATGAACGGGGGAGGGGCAGAGAGAGAGGGAGACACAGAACCGGAAACAGGCTCCAGGCTCTGAGCCATCAGCCCAGAGCCCGACGCGGGGCTCGAACTCCCGGACCGCGAGATCGTGACCTGGCTGAAGTCGGACGCTTAACCGACTGCGCCACCCAGGCGCCCCAAGGAAGTTTTCAATTATTATTTCTCTAAATAAATTTTCTGCCCCCTTTACTCTCTTTTCTTCTTATGAACTCCTATAATACAAATGTTTCTATGTTTGATGGAGTCACTGAGTTCCCTAAGTCTAGTGTTGTTTTGCATAATTCTTCTTTCTCTCTTTTCTTCAGTTTCTTTGCTTTGTATTACTTTGTCTTATACACCGTAAGTCCATTTCTCTGCTTCTTCCAGTCTGTTGTTCACTGCATCAAACATGTTTCTAATCTTGTTTGTTCACTTTTCATATCTGACTGATACATTTTTTTAAGTTTATTTTATTTTATTTTATTTTTTGAGAGAGAGACAGAGAGAGTGAGAGGGGAAGGGGCAGAGAGAGGGAGAAACAGAAAATCCCAAGCAGGCTCTGCACTGTCAGCACAGAGCCGGATGTGTGGCTCAAACACATGACCTTGAGATCATGACCTGACCCAAAATCAAGAGTCAGATGCCCAACTGACTGAGCCACCCAGGTGCCCCTGATTTATTCTTTATTAACTCTCTTATTTCTGTAGTAAAAGTGTTACCAATGTGTGCATTCTTTTCTCAAGCTCAGTGAGTATCCTTATGAACTGTTGCTTTAAATTATCCATTAGGCATGTCACTTAAATCTGCTTTGCTTAGATCTCTGGCAGTGGCCTTATCCTTTTCCTTCATTTGGGATGAATTCCTCTGTCTTGGAATTTTGTGGCAGTCTCTGCCTTCTTCTGTGTGCTAGAAATGCCGGTTATGTCTCCTGCTCCTGAAAGTATGGCCTTATGAAGAAGAGGTCATGTAGTGCCCAGGGCCTGGCACCTCAGGGAATATCTCTGGTGTGTGCTGCATGTGCCCTGCTGGTATTTGTTGGCTGCTCTTCCTTCAAGCCAGTCGTCTGCAGAGGCTCTCCTTGTCTGCCATGCACACTGTTTGGTCCCTGGCCTGAATGTGGTGACTATGCTTTGATCTGCTTGTGAAAGGAGACCTGTCTCCATGTCCATTGGAACTGAGGACTTGCAAAACTCTTTGGTCAGAAGACCTGGTGTGGGCTGGGGTTTGTTCTGGTGTTTTGGGGAAGGGGCCTGTGAGTGAAGTAAGCGTGACTGGGAAGGGCAGTCCCACTGGAGTGTGGGGGTGAGGCTTGGTGTAAGGAAGTTAGGCAGCCAGTGTCCTGCTGTACTGCTTCCTCCAGTCTCTATCCCAACCAAGCCGGCTTGACCTTTAAAACGTTAGGCTTTATGCCCCACTGGTTGCCAAGAACTCGTGAAATTCAGTCCCTCTTGTTTTCCAGGCCAGTGGCTTTGAGGGAATGTTCTCCTTGTGTGTTCCCCTGTGTGCGCCTCTCTCACCCTTCTCAGCAACCATGACTCCCTCCCCACCTCAGCGGCTGTGATCTGTTTCTCTCCCAAACTGTGTCTTCACACTTTCTACCTTCTTCAGTATGGCCTCTTTTCTTTCTTTCAGTTGTGGAGTTTGTTCTGTGAGTCTTCAGGTCAATTCCTTGGGTGTTTATGATGGCTTATATCTGTGGAATGAGGTGAGCCTAGGGTCTTCCTACTCTGCTACCATTGTCCAGGCTTTACCTATAACCTAGATTCTTGATAATCCTTCTGCATATTGTGGGTGACAAAAACTCATTTTTATATGTTACTTACAAGATTATTAACTTTCTTTAAACTATTGGGATTATTTTTAGTGTTATTTGACTTTTTTTTCCTCTTTACCCTACTTGATCTTTGAAAGGTTAAAGTGATTTATCCATTTGCATTTATGCAAGCCAATTTTGTAGATTTGAAACTCCTATAGATGGGTATTATGTATTTACTTAGGTAAGATGAGGTACCCAGCTTTTCCTATCAGATAGTGAATCTGGAATTCATAGTTCAATTAATGGGGCATATACAATACACTTTATCTAGAAATGCGTTGGTAGCTTCTTGATATGCACATTAAATAAAGCAAATTCTCAACTAATAATACTCAAAATAACATTGAAATACTCAAAATAATAATAATATAAAATATTTATATATTAATATATATTTATGTAATATAATTAATATATAATTTATATTATCTATATTTTATATAGATAATATTATTATAAAAACAGAGATACTAAAATGAAAATTATTACAAGAATATTATTTGACACATATTCACATGTGTGAATTCACATATTATTTGACACAAATTCAAGAAAATTTGAATTTTAAGAGATAGATAGATAGATAGATAGATAGATATCAGATCATGTGGTTACAATTATTAGGTCAATTGACTTCTTGTTTGATTATTTTTTCCCAAGATTATGATTAAACCTATACAGATTTCCAGATGGTTTACTAAATATGCTTAAATGGTGGCATCCATGATATTTTAATTGAAATTATAACAGAGAATTTGTGGATGGGCCTTCTTGAAACCAAGTGAATTGTCAGCTTATTACTCTGAACTTCCAATGGAGTTTAGAGTGGAAGATAGTGTATAGCAAACTCAAGTGCTTAGACTAAGCAAGCTGTTCTTTTATAAAGTACCAACTAATTTCATTTACTCTCTTTAAAAACTAAAGATTGATATAAAGTGTGCTTACTTATTTCGTTTTTAATCATAGTACTTTATGCATAATTATAATTTCTAAATAATTAGTCCTGTATTCCTTTTAAATTCTATACAAATTTAAAAATTTATATAAATATTAAGATTATTCATCAAAAATAATAAATGTAGAATTATTTTATTTTGACAATTAATCCATGGAAAAATCACAGCACTATGGAAGAATAGTTGCTGTGAAAATGGAGTTTTATTGTTTATTTTAACTTGAATAAATGTTGCTATCTACATTGTGAATGCCATTGAAGGGCATAAGAGCAGTTCCCAGGATTAGGTTGCCAGATCTTGAGTTGGACTGAACAAAGAAATGGACTCCAGCTATTGTAAGCTCAAAACTGTGAGTGGATAAGTATTTTTTTGGTGAGAAGGAACATGTTAGACACTAACAGCAGTTCATCATGTGTAGCTAATGGGACTGGATAATTCTCTTGACTGAAACTTTTTGTAAAATTATTGTGTTATGTTTACATGGAAGAGGTTCATATCTACCATGGAGACAAAAAGTGGCTTCAGATAATCTCTTTATTCATTTCTACCAAGGGGCATAATCTCTATATATAATGGAAAAAATTTAAGAAGATCTTTCTTCCTTCCAAATCCTAAGCATTATTATCAAAATATGTATCCTTTGGAGCCTATTAAAACAACAATTATTTGGAGATGGGATTATATTATCTACTGAATCAATACAAAGGGCTTTGGTTATTTCCTGTAGTTAGCATCAGCTGATTGGTATTTCACAGAATAGAAAGCAGTCCAGAGGGAAGTACCTGGGTGTAGGGGAATAAATGGTGGATTTGGGTATTGGGCAGACATATTTGTGTCCCAGCCTGAACACCCACTTGTTATATTATCTAGGACATGTAAACTACAAGTTTCAGGTACAACTTTTTCATCTAGCAGGAAAATATAATAGCATGGGCATCATGAATTGTTTGGAACATTAAATGATAGAACATAGGTAATGTGCCTAGTGAAGTTTAAAGAGAAATAATGCAAGAATCAAGGTTCCTTCTTACATGGAGTCGGAATGATTCCTTCTCACTTTGTCTCATTAGTCTATTTCTGGGCCCTGAAGCGCTTTTGTGTTTGAAGACAGCTGTGATTTCCAAACCCCCTGTCAGCTCTTTTCTGCCTCCAGTTGAGCATTTCCTAAAGGAGGAGAAAACATGGTGGTGGTGCAGCATTTCTCAGAAAAAGAAGGAGTCCCTCATGAAGTGAGATGGGTTGCAGTGAAAACAAAGCAAAATCACAAGAAATCCCAGTCTGGGAGCTCTGTGCTGATCTCTGGGTTACTGTGACCTCATGAGGACTAGTACTGCAAAGGAATAAACTAGGTTGTACTTAATGTGATTCAGGTGTAACACAAACTTTGCAATTTTCATGTTTTCTCCAATGCCTGCTTTTTAGACTTTTTCATAAAATCTCTGAAGTTTTTCATTCTATTTAAATAATTTCCCTGTGTTTTTGCCCCTTTGTGAGTCAGTAGTTCATAGGTGTTTTTCCTTTGTTATTTTGGAACTATATGTAATAAATGAGACTTTTCTCTTTTTCTTAGAATTAAAAGAAGAGAAAGAAAAAAAAAAAAAGACTGGCAAACAGATCAATTTAACATGGGTTGTCCATGGGATTCAGTGGATGAGTAAAGGGCAATTATATGGGCATGTTCAGTCACTGCCCAATTATTCTTTAATTAGCCCAGCTGTTAGAAAAAAGGAAAGAAGATGGGACTTATAGCAAGTGGTTCTTTTCCCAACAAGATACATTTCTGGAAGGAATTTTTTCTTCTCTACAGTTAGTCATCTTTTTGAACATCCTAAAATTTTAGACATTCATATTAGAAAGCAAAGTGGATTTCTTAGCATTGAATAGCTTCTCAAAAACTTACAGTATAAAACTGAAGCTGAATGTCTTTAATATAGGTCATCCTTTCCTATACGCGGGAGCAAGTCAGATGGCGCTACTTCTTTGTGAAATTAGTAAGTGTTAGGACAGCAAAAACATACCAATGAAGAATCCTAAGAAAGAGTGTTACATTCAAATAAATCTGGATACATGTAAGTGGAAAGCAGAAGAGGGGAGAAATGGGTTTTCTGAAAAATGCTCTAGATTAATGTATATTGTACATCTTTCTGAGGGGATAGTATATAGCATATTCCTTAATTTTTAGGTAATATACTTTTATTTTACTTCTAGCAGAAACATGTGTCCATATTATTCCATGGGATTATATCTGAGCACTTCTCCAAGGGGAGGTGACGTGGTGAAGTGCAGGGTTGTGAACGTGAACTTTAGAAATGAATGAGTCAGGCTCTTATCTGTTCCACTTAAGAGCAAAATGATGGAGACAGAGCTTGTATTCAAATCTATGTCCTCTTGTACAGAGGTGTGATTGTAAAGGTGATTGGAATTAGGTGTATAAACCTTACACACAATGCACACAGCAAATGGTAGCAATTGTTATTAAAGATAATAGAAGAATGTATTTAAGGAAAGATGAAAATATTTAGATACATGTTTTGATTGAGATAATATATTAACAATTTTTCACAAGGAGGGGCACCTGGGTGTCTGTCAGTTAAGGTCTGACTCTTGATTTTGGCTCAGGTCATGATTTCACAGTTTTTGAGATCATGCCCCGCACCAGATTCTGTGCTGATCAGCACAAAGCCTGCTTGGGATTCTCTCCGCCCCCCTCTCTCTCTCTCTGCCCTTCCCTAGCTCATTCTCTCTTTCTCTCAAAATAAAGAAAGAAATCTTAAAGTAAAATTCACAATGAATAAATATTAAATGACTCACAGGAAAAAATTTAATAGATTTATTTCTAAATGCTATCTCTGATTTGGATAAATATTTAGTGATTGGAAACTTGAAGTAAATAACATTGCTGCAACATAAAGATCATTTCTTCCAGATCTTCTGATGTTTTTAGTTCATTGAAGTACAAATACCATAACACAAATATGTTCCATGAATAAGAAGGTGACAGTCACAATTATGACTAAAAGTCTGAACTCAAATCAAATTATCTTGATAACACATTTATAAAGTGTGTTTTTCTGTAATCTTTTATTGTTAAAACTATGCATCTCTTCCCAATAACGATAACTACTCTTTTTAGAATTCTTCCTGAGGAGCAGAGCTTTAGATTCCACAAGTTCTGGAATTTCATGTCATGTATTTTCCAGGGAGAAGCAAACGCTTTCCCAGGTTACTAATTCCAGTCATTGCTGCCATACTTACCTACGTAATTTTTCCAGAGGAATAGAAATCTCAGCTGAACTCTAAGGGTCTTATTGTTAAATCATCCCTAGCCTCAGATTTTTTAGGCATTGGTTAAAAAGCTGTTTTCTGCCTCTGTTGAGGCTCATCGATATTCCAAGTGTTTTCTTCAGCTGCTAGAAGTGGCACATCTTCTTCCTAGAGAGTGGGGTTGGGGAGGCTGGGCCTCAGGCGGAATCTCACTTTTCTTTCTAAAACAACTTACACTTCCTGTTTTTTTGTTGTTGTTGTTGTTTTTTTTTTTGTTTTTTTTTAAACGTTTATTTATTTTTGGGACAGAGAGACAGAGCATGAACGGGGGAGGGGCAGAGAAAGAGGGAGACACAGAATCGGAAACAGGCTCCAGGCTCTGAGCCATCAGCCCAGAGCCTGACGCGGGGCTCGAACTCCCAGACCGCGAGATCGTGACCTGGCTGAAGTCGGACGCTTAACCGACTGCGCCACCCAGGCGCCCCTTACACTTCCTGTTTTTAATGGAGTCAGGAATTGGAATCATCTAACAGGTAATTTAGATAAGAAAAAAATGTCTTTTCGTAATGAAAAAAAAAAAAAAAAACCAAATAATCTCATTACTCTTCTGGTTTTATGTGAATGAAATTGTATTATCCATTCTAAAATATAGAATTTATTTTCTCTAGTAAATGCAACAGTGGAATTATTCAGAACAAAATTTAAAATGATTCATTGTTATTATTTATTTTTTTATAATTAAAACAATAGTTCCAGGAAAATAATAGCACTTCTTGCTAATATTATTAGTATTACTAGTGTCTAAAATAGATTTTTTTATAGAAATGATATTTGCACACATTTATTTCCTAATCACAGTTCTAAAAATAACAGACTAAAGTGGTTAATAAACAATTAATGTATACATTAGTGAAGTTCTATTTTTAAATATAAACTATTCAAATTGAAAATAAGCAATTATGCTTCTTTTTAGCGCATGCAATTATCATTTCATTTTGTTACAAATGTTTACAGGCTGTATAAAAGCAGGCTATATATTGAAATAGAGAAGAGAAAACATATATCATATGTATCCAAATACATATTTTAGTTAAGCTTTTTATTTCACTAAATATGCATTTTCATGTCATACTAGTAAGACAACATCTGAAAATATTGTGTAATTCAAGGATGCAATTAGATAAGCAGTGATTTAAAAACATCTTTGCAAGGTTGGTTTCAGAGATGAGGGAGACAGTGTGAGAACCACAACACTAATCCTGGGTGGATTGTCTCCCTCATGCGCAGTGATATTTCCTCAGAACATGTCATGATCCAGAGTGTGCTTACAGTTAATTTGTGAACTTTTCATACTTCAAAAAGGGAAAATTACTCAACACTGCATTTATCATGTTATAGAATAGTGTCTTTTTGAATGAAGGTTGAACAACTTTCTGTCCAGTAACAGCACTGTGGTAGCTCTATCTTAGATCATGAAATCCTGAGAAGATAATTACTTAAGGTAATACCGTACATAACTTTGGTTTCCTTCCTTTTTGTTTATTTTCAAAGAAAACCAATTTATGACAATACTTGAAAAGAAAAATGTTATGTGTGGAAAGTCAGCTTTGATAGAATTAGGGATAGAAAAGTTTAATTTTACCAATTAATAACATTTTCTAAAATAATGCTCTCTCTAGTTTCTCAATCAAAAAGTATTATCAAACACATATTTCTAATGTTAGCCTTTCTGATATGTTGTGGTGTCTCATTATAGTTTTAATTTCTATTTCCCTAATAACTGCTGATATTGAAAATCTTTTCATGTGCTTATTTGCTGTTTATATATCTTCTTTGGAGACAAACCTTTTTAAATATTATGTTCATCTTATGTTTTTTTTTATTATTGAGTTTTGGAGTTTTTTATGTATTCTGGTTACTATTCATTTACTGAATATGTTATTTCCAAATATTTTTCCCAGTCTGTGGCTTGACTTTTCATTTTCTTAACAGTATCTTTCAAAAAAAGTTTTTTAACTAATGTATTTTGATTTCTTCTTTGATTTTCAACTCTGATTTTTACTATTTCTTTTCTTCTACTACTTTGGGATATATATATATATATATATATATATATATATATATATAAAA
>NW_024412442.1:659064-794251 GCF_014898765.1 Herpailurus yagouaroundi
TATATATATATATACATACATACATGTGGATCCCAAGGATAGTAGTAAATATGATAAATGTGAGATAATAAATGTGAGATAAATAAATATATCTCACAAATATCATATATATCACATAATTTCCTAAGATGGAAGGTGAGATCATTGAGATGGAACCTTTCTTCCTTTCAAAAATTGGCATTTAGGGGCACCTGGTTGGCTCAGTCAGTTGAATGTCCCACTCTTGATTTTGGCTCACGTCATCATCTCATGGGTCATTGGATTGAGTCCCATGTCCAGCTCTAAGTTAGTAGCGTGGAGCCCGCTTGGGATTCTCTCCCCCTCTCTCTGCCCCTCCCCCGTTCACATTCCCTTGTGAGCTCTCTCTCCTTCTCTCTCTCTAAATAAATAAACTCTTTTAAAAAGGGGCATTTAGTGTTAGAAATTTCCCTCTGGTGGCTTCCAAATTTTTTTTGTCATGTTGTGTTTTCATTGTCATTCAGTTCAAAATACTTTCTCCTTTCATTGACCATGAGCTGTTTCGAACTGTATTACTTTTTTTTTTCTAAATATTGTTGTTTTCTAGAGAAATTTTATTGATTCCTGATTTAATTTGACTAGGGCCAGAGAAATACTTTGTATAAATTGAAACCTTTTAAATGTCTTGAGACTTTGTTGTGCCACAAAATAGCATCTATCTTGGTAAATGTTTCTTGTGTGATTGGAAGAAATGTGTACTGTGCAATTGTTAGATGAAGTGGTATTTAAATATAAGTTAGATCATTTTGAATGTAAATGTTATTCATATCTTCCATTTATTACAATTTTCTGTCTACATTTTCTAACAATTATTAATAGGGTGATATTAAAATAATAAAACTCTAGATTTATCTGTTTCTCCTATCAGTTTTATCAGTTTTTGCCTTGTATTTTAAGGTTCTCTTATTACATACATAAACATCTAGGGGTCCTCTTGCTGGATTTATCCTTTTATCTTCATACTTCATTTGACTGTCTTTATTATATATAATAGTCTTTGCTTCAAAGTCTGCTTTGTCTGATACTAATACCACTGCTCCAGCTTTCTATGGATTAGTGTCAGCATGCATAATTTTTCCGCCCTTTTACTTTCATTTCCTTGGTCTCTGCACACTTGAATTGTGGATTTTTTTGTGAGGCAGCATATGCTCTTTATTTATTTATTTTTATTATTATTTTTTGAATATTTATTTTTGAGAGAGGGAGAGAAAAAGAGAGAGAGAGAGTGTGAGAGCACGTGCTGGAGGGCAGAAAGAGGAAGAGAAAGAATCCCAAGCCGCCTCTACTATGTCAGCATAGAGCCCCATATGGGGCTTGAACTGACAAACCATGAGATCCTGACATGAGCTGAAATCCAGCCAGACACTTAAGTGACTGAGCCACCCAGGAGCTCCAGCATGTGCTTTTTAAAAAAATGTAATCTGGGGGCGCCTGGGTGGCGCAGTCGGTTGAGCGTCCGACTTCAGCCAGGTCACGATCTCGCGGTCCGTGAGTTCGAGCCCCGCGTCGGGCTCTGGGCTGATGGCTCGGAGCCTGGAGTCTGTTTCCGATTCTGTGTCTCCCTCTCTCTCTGCCCCTCCCCCGTTCATGCTCTGTTTCTCTCTGTCCCACAAATAAATAAACGTTGAAAAAAATTTTTTTTTAAAAATGTAATCTGACCAACTGCGACTTCTATTCAGAGTGTTAATCTACATACATTTAATATGCTGTTGCTATGGTTGGTTTAAATCCATCATCATCTTGCTATTATTTGCTGTGTGCACCATCCATACTTTTTTTCTCTTTCTCCCCCTTTTCTGCCTTCTTTTTGGGTTGATATATTATTTATTGATTTATCTTTCAATTATAGGCCAATTTTTCCTTTTTCTTTTCATGTCTGGCGATTTTTTATTGGATATCTGACATTGTGAATTCTATTTTCTTGGGTGTTGGATTGATTTGCATTCTCATATATATTATTTATCTTCTGGGACCTACTTAAATTAGTTGGGAACAATGTGAACCTTTGGATCTTTCTTTTAAGATTTGTTATGCATGACAGAACAGTGCTCAATCTTGGTATAATTTTCTCCCACTGTAGAGGCAAGATTCTTCTGTGTATTGCATGTGCTATGAATTACAAGTTTTTCCAGTGTGTATGGAGAGAACAGGCACGATTCACAACCAAGAAGGAATGTTAGGTGCTAATCATTTTTGGTGAACTTTTCTCCAGCATGGGGTGGATTTCTCATATGCATGCAGTAATCAGTACTTAGTCTCAGAGGAGACTCTCTGCAGTTCTGGAGTTCTCTCTCTGTGCAGCTCTATTCTCTCTGGTTCTCTGTGCTAAAAACTCTAGCTGCATTGGTGTCCCCAGTGCCCTCATACTCAGGAGTGTGCCGGGCTCCACTTGGGTTCCAGCTCTCTGAGCCCTGCCTGCAAAAGCATTAGGCTCAGGCAACCCTAGCTATTGCCTGGCTTTTCCCCTGTCTCTTAGAGATTGCTGCCTTCCATTGTCTCATGTCTAGAACCTTGCAAATAACTGTTTCGTATGTTTTGTTCATTTTTTTTTTTTAGTTCTTTCAGAAGAAAGAGTAAATCTTGTTTTGTTATTTCATGTTGGCTGGAAGTGAAATTTATTCCTGTTATTTTTAAAGATTAAGAAACTGTGATTTAAGAAATTAAATAATATGCCCAAATCACTCTGGTTATATTATAATCATCAGAATGAAGACTCCAAGAAAAAAAAGATTCTGACTCATAACAACTAAAATCATAATAAGACTGATGATATCAAACTGGTTTAAAATTGCATTCCTGACCTTGGTTCTGGTGCACTTCAGCCATTTATTATATACCAATCCTCTGCTGAAATGGAGTGAACAGTTCAGCTTCATCCACTGACCCATGGAGATAATCACGATGTACTTTAAGTCAAAGACAAACTTCATATTAATAGCTTGTAGGTGTACAATTCAGTTAATTTCACATCACATTTTCTTTTTGACTGGGAAAGATGGGGATTGAATATTTTATCAGAAGAACAGTACTCTGACAGTACATCCCACAGTTTAGCTATTTGGGAGAGCTATGACAAGGGTACCATCTGTAATTTTTCATTTGGCCTTAAATTTGGTTAAAGCACACTTGGTTACACCAGAAACAATAGGACAAACCCCGCTGCTACGGTTAAGAAAAGTGTGGAGACAGAGAGGCAAAGGCAGTAGAGGTCCCAGGACCACATGGAACAGCAGTGTATCAGATGACCACAGGAGAGAAGGCATATCCAAGATAATGGATGATGGAGGTGCAGAGGGAAGAGTTACCCCTGGTCACACAGGGGCTGAGCAAGTGATGTCATAAAATCAAGTGTAGGTGGCAAGAGCCCAGTGACAGAGCAGAGCTTCCTTTAAACAAGGACCCACTTCACCCTCCCTTCTTGAGCAAAACACAAATAGGTCTGACCATCTCTGTCATTATGAAAATATCTTCCACAAGGGTAGGGTCCATATTGTATTGCTTCAAATTGTACCTTTAGCGTTTAGCACAGTGGTACAGAATAAACACTCACAGTTTTATTGGATGAATATTTGATTAGTTGCATGAATGATAAAGGCAATATAAACACAATGTGAGAATTAGAAGATCCCAAACCTCAAAAATTAATTCTAAACCCTAAGAATAAGAATGGGTTTAGAAGTCATTTTGAGTCAGTGATTTTCATTTTACAGGTATTAAAAACTGAATATTAGGACAAATCAGATTCTAATTTTACCTTGTCATTATTCTCGGGGGTTTTGTGTTTTTGTGTGTGATATGTACTAGGAGTTTTGAGAGACAAATGTCTCCAGTTTTAAGAGGATAACCTACTTCAGTTATAATCAGCTTGCCATTTAATTCCCATATGAAAAAGTGATTTTTTAATTCATAAATACTATAGATTCTTACTAAAACAATTCCATCATAATCACATTTAAGTTTGTGTACTTATAATTGCTAGTATAATTATAGTTATTTTGATTTTTATAATTTAATTAGATCACAAAGTTTAATTCTTCCAAATACAGTATAAAAATGGCCACAATTTTAAAAGTTACAACTATTTTTAAACTTATTTTACATAAGTAGAAATTACCTAATTGAGACTAAAATCATTCACTTGTATTTAAAATCACCTTTGAGGGGCGCCTGGGTGGCGCAGTCGGTTAAGCGTCCGACTTCAGCCAGGTCAAGATCTCGCGGTCCGTGAGTTCAAGCCCCGCGTCGGGCTCTGGGCTGATGGCTCGGAGCCTGGAGCCCGTTTCCGATTCTGTGTCTCCCTCTCTCTCTCTCTGCCCCTCCCCCGTTCATGCTCTGTCTCTCTCTGTCCCAAAAATAAATAAAAAACGTTGAAAAAAAATTAAAAAAAAAAAATCACCTTTGATATAAGAGTTTTTCAGCAAGTCAGTGATGTCATTCAACTGACAAATATTTGTCTTTGCCTCATATGCTAAAGCATGCATGAAAACTATTTCCCTATGTAGTGTTAAGTACTCTACACCAGAGGTCAGCACATTTCAACCTTGAAGACAAATATTTTTCTAAATAAAGATCTTTAGGGCCCTCTGTTTTTTCTAAATAAAAGCATTTTGAAACATAGCCTTGCGCATTTACTATTGTCTATAGCTGCTGTCATGTTACAACAGAAGAGCTGAGCAGTCGTGACAGAGATTGTGACCAGGAAAGCCTAAAAGATTTATTATTTAGCACTTTCCAGAATAAATGTTTGCTGATCTCTGGTTAAAGCAATGGGAAAAAGGAAGAATATGACTTCTCCTTGCAAAGTTTGCCTTGGTAAAATAAAGAGTAATTCTTCTCAAATGACTTGTTTTTAGAGATTAAAAGCTTTCAACATTGCTTTCCTGGAAAGTCAGTGCCTCTTTGTACCATGCTTAGAACTGAGTTTCTGAACGAGCAGTTTACTACTTACCAGTGTAGTCACAAGACTTAGCAGTCAGGGCCAGTTAAGATGGCCACAAATTCTCTGACTCCCCTTCCTGTGAGAGCAGTGTCTCTCCCCTTCCCTTTCATCCAGGAAGAATCTGTGATCATTTCACAAGGAAATTATGGAAGAAGTGACAGGCAGTTTCTGGACGTAGGCCTTAAGAGATGACAGCTTTTCCCTCTGGCCTTGGAATTTTTACATTTGAGGCCCTACAATATGATGTAGGAATGACGACCCAAGACCGTCCTGCTAGGAGAAACTTGTGCCACCTGGAAAGGCCCTGGAAAATGAGAAGCAGTGTGGAGAGACAGATGGACAGGCAGCTAACAGCCCTGACACCACAGATATATAAGTGAAGATGATCCCCCAGCCCCGTCTTCCTACCTGTTGTGGCGAGGACCCGAGGACACCCAGTCAAACCCTCCCCAAATTCCTGACCCACCAATTCTCGAGCAAATTAAAATAGTTGTTTTAAGGCATGAAACGTTAGGGGTAGTTTGCTATGTGCCAATGCATAACAGAAT
Organism: Herpailurus yagouaroundi; assembly: GCF_014898765.1. NCBI lineage: Eukaryota > Metazoa > Chordata > Mammalia > Carnivora > Felidae > Herpailurus > Herpailurus yagouaroundi. The sequence goes on from NW_024412442.1 coordinate 664,570, forward strand.
CAGATTTTATTTATAATCTGATTATTATTACTGTAGCTGAAACCAGAAAACACAAAATTCCTGAAGGAAAGGACCTCATAGTCAGTAGCAGATCATGCTTCGCACTCCTACAACTTTTTTTTAAATTTAAGTTTATTTATTTATTTTGAGAGAGACAGACAAAGAGACAGAGAGAGAGAGAAGGAGAGAGAGAATCCCAAGCAGGCTCTGTGCTGTCAGCGTGGAGCCTCATGTGGGGCTTGAACTCACAAACCACGAGATCTGAGCCAAAACCCAGACTTGGACACTTAACTGACTGAGCCCCCCATGTGCCCCCAACTTCTATCACAGTCTCTGAACGTTAAGGAATGGGAACTTACTGTTAACAGGTATCTGCATGTACAAATTGCCGACAGGTGTTTGCTGGTTATAGGGACAGATCGACAGTTTTCTTTCCTGAACAAGCAGACTCTTGGCAACCATGTTACTTTGATAAACATAATCAAATGTTAAAGCTTTTGTTTCTTTAAAAACTGAAACAGGGGCGCCTGGGTGGCTTGGTTGGTTAAGCATCCGACTTCGGCTCAGATCATGATCTCACGGTCCATGAGTTCGAGCCCCGCGTTGGGCTCTGTGCTGACTGCTCGGAGCCTGCAGCCTGTTTCAGATTCTGTGTCTCCCTCTATCTCTGCCCCTCCCCTGTTCATGCTCTGTCTCTCTCTGTCTCAAAAATAAATAAACGTTTAAAAAAAAAACTGAAACAAACCTAAATAGTTATTAAGTTTGAGTGGCAGAAATGTGGGTATGATAATATTCTTTATTTTGTAGTAGAAATGAAACACACCTGCACATATGGAACTGTTCAACTCTTTCAGCTTTAGAGAACCAGAGTTCATTTCTTTTTGTGGTACGTGTGTAGGGGCATACAAACAACCTAAATATGATGCACTGGTCGACCAATGGTTCACTAATTCATATACCAAAGAACTGTGTTTCATGCTTCCTTGTAAGTCATAATATCATGCCTATTTCTTAAGGGAATGTCATTATTAACATAATGGTTGAAATTCTAATCAAATCGCTTTCTAAATATCTTAGGTTTCACATAGAATGCCATTTAAAAGTCCTTATCTGTTTCATTCTTAATATTTAACCAAATATAAACAATAAAGACAATGTCCACTTATAGCTATAGGAATCTCCTAGATCCCTTACTTAAAGGTCTTTCATGCAAATATAGTCATACTCTGAGTTACTGGAGTTTAGAACCTCAAAATCTGAACTTGGAGGGAGACACAATTTAGCCAATAACAGTAAGCGTATATATTTGTTCATTTTATACCATTCCATAGTGCATGTAATACGTTAGAACACAAAGTAGATTTTACCTCTTCACACTGATAAATTCCAGATAGTTTTAGGATTTTTGTGTCAGTTTTGCATAAAATTTGTCTCCTGCCTTACTCCCAGAAGTCACTTCTCACAAGCCACATTTGTACTGCTTTCAGGAGCAACAGGCTAATTTTTCTCACATTAATGGCAATCTGGAAAGTCAGAACTTCAAGTCTGTTAAGTATGTAAACTAAGTGTAAGTAGTATCTTCATGTGTGGTCTCAAAATTTTTCTATGAAAGCTTTTAATTTGCATTTGTCTTATAGGTGTTACATTTCTGTCTTAGAAAAGGAATGTCTAGGCTAGACAAAGGTCAATTATTTAGTGTAATGACTACCAAGATTTTTATCATTGTTCCAAGTGTATTAACTTGCTGGCTAAAAGACGTATAACAACTACACAATTAGGTGGGCATTTTCAATATAGGCTTACTAAGTTCTTCTGCTTATATTTTGATTATATGTGCTTTGGTTTCAATTCCTCAGAATCTAAAGGAATTATCTGCATTTAGCTTTTAGGTAATTTGAGAATGGCTAATTGATTTCCTCAGCTTAAAATGTAAATATTAGAATTGATACAGTAAAAAATTTATTGAATAAGGATTAGGTAAGTATATGTTACCATGAAAAAATTATTGAATAAGCGTTAGGTAAGTATATGTTACCATGTGCCAGAAATGACATCTAATATTTGTAATGCAATAAAATTGTATTGGAATATATTTCAAAACATTGTAGCACATAGTATATAAAATATGAAAATGGAGCCTAGTATGAAACATTCAGAAAATATAGGTATTATACATATTAATAAAAGATAATAAGAAAATTCATTTATATTCATTACTGAAGATTGAAAAGATAAGAATTTTTATTTTAATTAATATATATATATAATAATATATGTAATAATTTAGGTGTTTCAAATTATTTTGCAATATAACTTTCCTCTCAGTTATAGGTCAGGTACAATAATTATAAAATCAAATGAAATCATTTGCAATTAATAGTCCAAAATGAATACATCCATGAAGACTCTATAATTAGATACCTTTTTATGTACATCATATATGCTGAGTTTCACAATTTTTATGAAGAAGCCAAATGTGAGATACCTATTCATATATGTGTATACATATAAGTCACCATACATATCATAGGTAACAATGACATTGCTTTATGTTGTGCTCTTATGACAGTTAAATGTATGTTGTTGATTACACAATGAAATAAATGTGGAAAGTTCTAGCTTCATCTCCTGGCACTTTGATAAAGAAAGAATAAAAGATGCCAACTCATGCAATGTGACATTAAATTACATCCCAAAGTCATTCCAATCTGATACAATTAAAAGAATTTCTTTTTTCTATCATGGCTGTTGTATCAGTTTGGCCATTTGGGAAGTGACACATGATGCATAGTAGACACCCAGTAATGTAAGCAAAGTTCTAAAAATAAGACAAAATTCTGAAAAGCAAAAGGTTATAATGAGGTGTAAATAAGAAGGGAAAAGAGCACAAAATGATTGGATTTTGAGATTTGTATGAGAAGCCATCAAGCAGTGGGTGCCCAGCGAATTCTTGCCATTTGTGCTTATCTTGATTAATTGCAAGGCAAATAAAATGTGAGCATCTTAAATGTAGAAAGGAAAATGTTGTTAACCTTCTGCAGACTGAGCTTTATAAAGCTGTTTCTAAGTGTGCAAATATTGCTGAAATTAAATAACAGGACATGCAATTTGTATCTTTTTTTTTTTTAAATGACAATGATTCTAGTAGTCTGATCCAAATTCATTTTATGACCTGGGAAAGAGTTAGCAATACTTATATGAACTTATTAGCTCAGTGATAAAGAATAATGGGCGGGTGTTCAGTGGCACTTCCCAAAAGAAATAAGAAGTTATTGCATAAAAAGAGTTAAGAGAATTGAATGTGGCTCTGTTTTCTTTTCTTTTTTAATATTTATTTATTTTTGAGACAAAGAGAGACAGAGCATGAACGGGGGAGGGTCAGAGAGAGAGGGAGACACAGAATCTGAAGCAGGCTCCAGGCTCCGAGCTGTCAGCACAGAGCCCGACGCAGGGCTCGAACTCACGGACCGTGAGATCATGACCTGAGCCGAAGTCGGATGCTTAACCGACTGAGCCACCCAGGTGCCCCTGGTTCTGTTTTCTAAAGTGAGCCATCCAAGACTCTCTTTATGAATAATATTAAATGTCCAATCTGCATCATTTCATAATACAACAATCCAACCATCTCTTTAGAATATATACCCTACACTTTCCTGCTTCTTTCATTGTCTTCTTAACAAGTGCATTTATCATTATAGACAAGGACCAAAAGAAGCAAAATTCTATACAGAAAATAAATACATTTGGAATAGGGGTATAAGAATCAAAAGGCCAAAACACAAATCAAAATACTGAAAAAAAAAATTACATAGGTTGTCCTAAGCAATTGAAAGAAATTGGAGGGGGAATTTTTAAGATAGCAGGAAGAATATCCATGGGGAAAGCACAAGGAAAAACATTTATACTAGTGCCTACTTTATTCAAATTGAGTAGTTAAAGAAAGGGAACCCCCTAATGACACATGGTTATCAGTCAGTCCTCAGCAACAAATATGCCTTTTATTGGTCATGCTAATTTTTAGATGACATATAATCAACTAGTTGAAAAACACCCTATTTCTATAACTGATGAAATGATGACCAAATGAGGGAAAAATTCTAAAAACTTGAAATATGTACATAAATTTGCGTTAAATTTTTTATTCTTATAGGATTACGATTTTCAAGGCACCAACTGGAATACACAGCTAGTGTTTGCTGCAGGTTCATATGTCATATGCTGAGAAATCTATTGTAATCTTTTCTAAAGAAATCCAAAGTCTTGGTGAAGCTGCTGTGTCTAATAAATTTAGCAAAAGTATATTTAAGAAATAAAGGTGGAAAATTCTTTCATGTTAAACAGTTACATGAACCCCACATAGTTCTGCGTTTCTTTTACCTTCTGACCAGAATGCCTATATCATATGGGGAAGTAATACTCTTCCTTAGAGTCCTAGTTCACATACTACACCCCCATGGAATATTTCCAGTATCCTTAGAAAAGGCTAATTTGTCTTCTGTGCTTCTTCATGTTACATTATATTACCATTATAGTATGTGTGTGTGTGTGTGTGTGTGTATACATATATATGTATGATGTATATATACATATATATGTATATGTGTGTGTGTATTTATATATATATATATATATATATATATATATATATATGTGAATATTCTTGCACGTTCCATGTTAATTTTGCACTCTTAGTTTTTATGGCCAGCATAAAATGAAAGCTCAAAGAAGGCAGATGAAACAATGGACATAGTTTCTGGCCTGATGATTTTAAGTTTGAAATAGATAAATGCTTACTTACTCTTTCACCACTGTTCTGCTTTTCTGCATTTCGTCATTGTTGTAAGGCATAAAAAATGCTTAATGCAGTGCCTGTTACATAGTAAACACTTGTTAAAAAATCAAACTCATATTATTAAGTCTACTTTAAGTAATTCTTATTTCCCCTTCTTCAAACACCCAGATTTTCCTGCTCTAATTCTAAAACCTGAGCCTTCACTGTACAGTTAGCATTCTCATCTCAGGGCATATATAGGTGACATTAGCATTTGTAGGTAAGAGTTATGTTCTTTAAATGAAGCTAGTCCAAAGTCATCAAACTCTTAGTCTCTGGAAGACTTTCCTCCCTACCTACCCCAAAATATATATCCTGGCTGGCATGTATTTAGTGTTATAAGAGAGAAACATGGAATTTTCTATGATAAATATAAGCTATACTAAAAATATATAAAACAAAGACAAATTAATTCTGCTAGGACCACAAAGGAAGGCACCACAGAGTTATATTTTACCAAAGCCTTGAAAGATGAGTAGACAAGTGAATAAACAATGCTTACACCAAAAAAATCAGAGGCAAGAAAGTTCATGGGTTATATAGAAAACCATGATAAAATCTAAATGACCACATCATGAGGTTGTCTGAGAGCAGCGTGTGGGGGATATAAAGCTGAAGGAGCCATATTGCAAGGGTATTAAATGCTATGTTAAGGAGCAATGTATTGTTGACAAAGCCTATGTGAAGAGATTTGTATTTTAGAACAGTAATTTAATGTTTATTTATTTTTGAGAGACAGAGAGAGACAGCATGAGTGGGAGAGAGCAGAGAGACGGGGGGAGACCCAGAATATGAAGCAGGCTCCAGGCTCTGAGCTGTCAACACAGAGCCCGATGCAGGGCTCGAACTCATGAGCCGCGAGATCATGATTTGAGCCAAAGTAAGACACTCAACCGACTGAGCCACCCAGGTGCCCCTAGAACAGCAATTTAAAGGAGATAACTGATTGCCAGGGGAAGAAAATTGGTGCACATCTGTTATAACAGTGCATTAATAATGATGGGGGCAAGTAGCCATGAGCATGGAGCAGAGCAGAGAGAGTTGAGCACCATATTACGGGGGATTGCAGCAGTTAGAGGAAGCACAGTACACAAGGGTGCCCTCACTTGTGGCGCCACCTGCAGGTTCAGGGTTCTCAAACTCTCAGGTTCAATAAGGCACAAAGCTCACTGAGGCTATTCTACCTGTGGTTACGGTTATGACAGGATTATGGATTAAGCCAGCCAAGGGAACAAACTCACAGGGCAGAGAAACACAGAGTTGCCAGGTATCTTCTTCCCATGAAGTCATGGAAAACTCAGCGTTGATACCCAAGTATCATTAGGATGTGATTTTAATAGAGGAAGGATAAATGACTATTTTGAGGACTGCAAAAGGATTTTTAGTTTCTAGCTCCATAAAATGCCAGATTGTTATCTTCTTCCTCCTCCTCTTCTTCTCCTTACTCTCCTCCTCCTCCTCTTCCTCTTGCTCTTCCTCTCTTTCTCCCCTTCTTATTCCTCCCCTCCTTCCTCTTCCTCTTCGTCTCCTCCTCCTCCTCCTTCTTCCTCTGTCAATAAAACTTACTTTTATTTTTCATAAGTGAAGATGACAAGTGGCAACTTGCCTTTGGAAAAGATATTAAAGAATATCAGGGTAATAAACTATCTGTCTCTTAGAGATGGTATCCTAAGAAAGACTGTTACATAGCTTTTTAAAAAGTCCTGTCAAATAAATCTCAGAATAATATGCAAAAACAGCATGACAAAACAGCAAAACAAAACCACCACCACTAACAAAAAATTATATAGAGTCCATTAAATGGTATGTGAAGAAGGAAAATGGAAAATCTGGAAATCCACATACTGATAGTGCTGTATTAAAATAGAGGAGGCCCAAATACTGCATTGTAAGAATGGAAATCAATTAGGCTCTCAAAACTCTACAGTGCAAACTTTAACAAGACAGGGTATCCAAGGTAAAATCAATCTGCTCCCAACCATCCATGGAAAAGAGATAGTGCAACTACCACTTGATACAAATAGCTGTCTGCATTTCCCCAAGATACGGGCTTGAGAAAACCAACTCCATTTCCAGTAAAATGTGTTTCATTGCCACCAAAGCCCTTACAGTTATGTTGGGTGTTGGAAAACAAGGAATATGTGTTATGTATTAAGGAAAGTTAGCTGGTTCTCATGTAGCATCATTTCTTTTTGAACCTTTAAGTCATATTCCCCCACTTTGAGGTCCTTGCTCTTAAAAATCTCTTTGCCATCATGGCAGTGATGGCAGCAGCTCCCCAAGGTCCTGTGGTCACTGATGAATGACAGGACAACCAGGAGCTGTGAGGCCACAGCCTCCAGAGCAGGCAGCCTGGAGGCCAGGCAATCACCATGCTGGGGATTGGCCCATAGTTTCCTTCTTCAACATTTGAAGACAAATGGCAGAAACATCTAAGAGATTGTTAGGGTAGATATAACAAGCTGATTGCAAACATTAATGAAGTCCAAAATTTACAAAAATTCACCACATGAAGTTTATGATTCTTATTGGACAAACAGAAAACATGAATGGCAAAATAGGAAAATGAGAGCTACAACAGAGAGAGAGAGAGAGAGAGAGAGAGAGAGAGAGAATGTTGAATATAGTTGCTACTATGCAATATAAACTAATCGTCTTATCTATTTTATGACATGACACACATTAATAAAGACAATTGTACAGTCTTCTAATTCATCTAGATCTAATAGCAAATAGTACAAACTTATTCCCCCATGCTACATATGTAAACAAATAGTGTCGTTGCACAATCATAAGATCCTCCACCATCTATATATGTTAATAATCTAAGAGATATGTAAACAAATGTACATCTGAGTCCAAGTACCTTAAATGAATCATGCTTAGCTAGCAATAGTAATTTATATTTTCAAGGTGAAGTGACAGCATTTGAAAGAAGAGATAAAGCAATATCAGGTCTGTTATTAGCTAAAGCCTGGATACATTAATAGGTAGGTATTGTTTTGGATCTATATAGAAGAAAGAAAACTAAACATGTTCCTTGAAATTTATTACGAGATATGCAATGAATCAGCTATCAACTATTTAATGCATATCAGGGCATTAAAAGCTCATTCCAGGGAGTATGGAAGTATGAGACATTTTAATGATTTTGAATTATGAGTACCAAGTCTTATTAATAAACACAATGAACAAGAAAAAAATATTGTTTATAAATAAGTTACATGATTTATGATCAGATGAGGGGGAAGCATTGTCTATTACAATCCATTGGAGACTTCTTTTCCTTATCTTCCTAAAAACATGGAACAATTGCCCCCACACTTCTGTCACGGAAGGTGCCCCATCCCCCCTAATTAAAGCTGAATGCCTTCCCCATCATAATGTCTCCTGTTGCTCTTCACTTCCCTATAAACCAAATCAGTGTCATAATTTGCTAGCATCATAAAACCTCTATATGTCTCAGTTAAGTAAAATATCTTCCTTTATTTCACTGATCTTATACTTCTAATAAACTTTATTGCGCTATGGTTTTCCTAACTATATTGTGCAATTGGCCTTGGCAAATGCATGTATTCTTCTTAGGTCTGCCACAAACAAAATATAAAGTCCATTGCTTTAAAAAGTTTCCCTCTAACCCTTTGATGTCAATCTCTGCTCCCAGATCCAGGCCCTACACAACTATTGGATTGTTTTCTCTCACTATAGATAAGGTCTTTGATTTCTAGAATTTCAAATAAATGGAATAGTAGAGATGTTTTCTTTCATTCCTAGCATCTTTTATTTTTTTAATGCTATTGAATGTATCAGTAGTTCACTCTTTTTATTGCTGAATAATATTCCACTATATAGACATTGCAAATTATGTAGTCTTTTAAATTTTAGTACTTTATTTATTTATTTATTCATTCATTCATTCATTCATTCATTCATTCATTTATTTTTTAGTACGCTCACCCCCACGCGGGGCTTGAATTCATGACCCTGATCAAGAGTCACAAGCTGTACCAACTGAGCCAGTCAGGTGCCCCTTAAATTTTAGTATTTTATAGTGATATCAATATTTTAATTTGCATTTCCCTGACTAATATGATGTTGAAGATTTTTTCCATGTTTAAAGACCATTTGAATATCCTCTTTCATGAAGTATTTTCTAAAACTTTTGTCCATTTACAAAAAAGTGGTTGTCTGCCTTTATTATTGAGGCATAATTATTCCTTCTGTATTCTGTGTAGATGCATGTCTTCTGGAAGATATAGATCTGCAAATATTTCCTCCCAGGCTATATCATGCCCTTCATTTTCTTCATTGTGCTTTTCAGAGACCTGAATGTTTTTTAATTGTGATGAAGCCCAATTTATGATTTTAATTTCTATGGTCCTAAGAAATCTTTGCTTGCCCTGAGGGCACTAAGATTTTTTTCTTGAATTGTATAATTTCAACTTTTATGTTTAAGTTTATGATCCATGTTGAATCCTTTTTAATGTATTTTGCAAGGTAAAAGCTTATTTGAAACTTGGATATATATACCAGATGTCTTATACTGGAGAATTATTATTAATTGTCTTGGAAGAAATAATGGAGTGAGATTACATACATAAGAGACAGTTCTGACTTTTATGTATGGAAGCTAAATTAGCTTGGGGTAAATATTAATGATTTTTCTACAACTTATACTGCTCACTAAGAAAAAGAGAAACAAATAGTATAACCCTGTATGTATAGCTGCCTAGATAGATAAAAAGGTATTATTGAATCTAGACAGACACATGCATATGCACAGTACTACACGTAGAGATATTTTTACTTGAATATCATCAAAATTAAAAATTAAAAAAATAAAAATAATGTTGCAAAATATTATACACTACCTTACTGGGATACACAAAATAGTGTATTTCATGTAGGCTTAAGTGTAATAATTAATTTTAACAATAATAGTAGTAATAATTCCTTCAAGTGTTGAGAATTGGAGGGATAGTGGGGGCAAGAAACTTAACCAATTCTTCTAGTACACATATCTGAAGTTCTAAAGGCAATACTGAAGTCCAAGGTTCAGAGGTTTCTATTCAGGAAACTCACTTTTATAGAAGTAGCATCAGATTTGGGTCAGTTCGACTAGGATATGAATATATTATCTAATTTAGAGCCTACTACTGAGTCAAGGTACTTTTCTAGTTTGGGTTTATTAGGATTTCTACATAAATATATTCGTGCATATTATGTATTCGTGCATATGTACTATTTCATTTGCCATTATTTCCAATTTTTGCTGACTCTGCAGTACATTTCAATACATTTGATCATCAAGTTTTACCTCCCAAAAGTGTAGCTATGGACTTTCTTTACATCCCCTCAGTATTGGGAAAGAATTGTCCATTAGTTTGCTATACCGTAAAGTGTGAATGTTTCATATAGCTTTACTTATTGCTAAAATCCTTGCACAACAGGTCTTTCTGGAATGCCTGCTGAGATCCCTGTCAAAATTTCACATAGTTTATTAATTTTTGATGCCCTCTGTAAATCTTGTGGTTTTGTATTTCTGTGAGATTGGTTAATTTCAGAAACTTCCCATGCTTTTTGTAAATAAATGAGCAGAGTTGTAGTTATTATAACCCTTATCATTAGAAGAACAAAGTCCTTGTGTGATGTTGTAAATAGAAAAATGGTGCATGTGTGTGTGTGTATGTGTGTGTGTGTGTGACTCAGAAATTGGAAATAATATTTGAGAGTGCTCTCTTTCACTCCTCTGTCTCTAATTTAGAAAAAATTTGAAAAACTTATTTTACCACTGCTATTGATGTGTATGTGATGAAACAGGAATTGTCCTATACTTTTTATTTTATTCAAGTAGTTAACATATAGTGTAGTAATGGTTTCAAGAGTAGCACTCAGTGATTCATCACTTACATACAACATCCTGTGCTCATCCCAACAAGTGCCCTCCTTAGTACCCATTCCCCATCTATCCCATCTCCCACCCATCCCTCCATCAACCCCGTTTGTTCTCTGTATTTAAAAGGCTTGAATGCTTTGCTTCCCTCTCTGTTTTTATCTTATTTCTCCTTCCCTCCCCCTATGTTCATCTGTTGTGTTTCTTAAATTTCACATATGAGTTAATCATGTTACATTTGTCTTTCTCTGACTTATTTCAATTAACATGATACATTCTAGTTCCATCCACATTGTTGCAAATAGCAAGAACCCATTCTTCTTAATTGCTGAGTAATATTCTATGTTATATATGTACCACATCTTTATCCATTTATCAGTTGATGGACATTTGGGCTCCTTTCATATTTTGGCTATTGTTGATAGTGCTGCTATAAACATCAGGGTGCGTGTGCCCCTTTGAATCAGCGTTTTTGTATTCTTTGGGTAAATACCTAGTAGTCCAATTGCTGGATCATGAGGTAGTCCTATTAACTTTTTGAGGAACCTCCGTACTCCTTTCCAGAGTGGCTGCACCAGTTTTCATTCCCACCAACAGTGCACAAGGCTTCCTTCCCCTTTCTCCATATCCTCACTGATACCTGTTTTTTCCTGAATTGTTAATTCTAATCATTCTGACAGGTGTGAGATGATACCTCATTGTGGTTTTGATTTGTATTTCCCTGATGATGAGGGATGTGGAGCATCTTTTCATGTGTCTGTTAGCCAACTGGATGTCTCCTTTAGTCCCATACCTTTTAAAAACTAATTTGGCATTGCATATCCAGATTAGAAAAAAATCATACACTTTGTTAGAGTGTTGGTACTTCAAAAATATAACCTAATTTTTAAAAACTGATCAAATTCTTTGTAAAACAGGTGACAATTGCAGCATGGCAGACACTTGGGAAATGTAATAAAATTTCAACAATAGAAGATGATTACAAAAAATAGTTTAGGACCATTAAATTTTAATACTGTTTTGCAAGTAGCATGAGGTTTTCAAAACTATTTTATGGACATACAGTGGTAATGTTAAGATAAAAATAGGATAAAAAATGTATATTTAATATGATTCCTTTTTTTCATTTTACACATGAGCACAAAATAATCTGGGAAATATATTAACTTAAACAATCATTATGTTTCCATAAAAGGGTTCTGAATAATATATATTTTCTACTTTATTTTTCTATAATTTTAATCTATTTTAAAGATTTTATAACTAGATAATAAACTTTACACATATCTTTTTAGCAGGGTTCATATAGACTTACTGTCCACAGACCCAACTAACCAGCTGCCTGTGTTTTGTAAGTAAAGTTTTATTGCAACACAGCCACAAGTATTTATTTACATATTGTCTATAACTTCTTTCATGCAAAAGGGCAAAGTTAAGTAATTGTAGCATCAGGATATTATGGCCAACTCACACAGCCAAAAATATTTACAAAATATTTATTTTCTGTACTTTTACAGAAAAAGGTCTCAGTTCATTATGTTCAAGTTTCAAATCAACCAAAATTTCTTAAAAAAAGGTTTTACACACCACAAAGTTATATAAAACTTTATTATATAAATGATTTCACTTATCAAACAAATTCTTTAAAATCCTATTTACATCTAAAATTGTGACTTTATTTAAAATATTACTACTTTATTTTTGTTTCTCAGTTTGTTTTATTTTTTTTAATATGAAATTTATTGTCAAATTGGTTTCCATACAACACCCAGTGCTCATCCTAAGAGGTGCCCTCCTCAATGCCCATCACCCACTTTCCCCTCCCTCCCACCCCCCATCAACCCTCAGTTTGTTCTCAGATTTTAAGAGTCTCTTATGGTTTGACTCCCTCCCTCTCTAACTTTGTTTTTTCCTTCCCCTCCACTATGGTCTTCTGTTAAGTTTCTCAGGATCCACATAAGAGTGAAAACATATGGTATCTGTCTTTCTCTGTATGACTTATTTCACTTAGCATCACACTCTCCAGTTCCATCTACGTTGCTACAAAAGGCCATATTTCATTCTTTATCATTGCCAAGTAGTATTCCATTGTGTGTATAAACCACAATTTCTTTATCCATTCATCAGTTGATGGGCATTTAGGCTCTTTCCATAATTTGGCTATTGTTGGAAGTGCTGCTACAAACATTGGGGTACAAGTGCCCCTATGCATCAGCACTCCTGTATCTCTTGGGTAAATTCCTAGCAGTTCTCTGCAGTTTGCAGCTACTGCAGGGACTACCCAAAATTATGAAACAGAAGAACTCTCCTCAAAAGAAACTCCAGGAAGTAGCGACAGCTAACAAATTGATCAAAAACGATTTAAGCAATATAACTGAACAAGAATTTAGAATAATAGTCATAAATTAATCTCTGGGCTTGAAAAAAGCATAGAGGACAACAGAGAATCTATTGCTACAGAGATCAAGGGACTAAGAAATAGTCATGAGGAGCTAAAAAATGCTATAAAATATTCCTACTTTATGGCAGAAATTCAAATCATTCAGAATGAAAAATATATACAGTAGCTTATTTTAAGTAAAATTAAAGCTTCAAATGCATAAGTAAGCTGTTTAGAGCCTTTTTTGTCTTTACAATGTATCTCTTTAAAGAGATGACAGAGAACAGTCATATTTAAATTATTCTATCTTGAAAATGGCTAATACTTCAATTATGACACTGTTTAAAGAACAGAACTCCGGGAAGAGAAGTCACTAGCCTCCCTCCTTTTTACTATTGTTACTGACTCACTTTGAGTTCTGAGGTAATGAGAAAAATAGTAACTCCCCAACTATGTAAACCACAGGGTTCTTTGTGATTCACAATTTAGTAGTGCTCTTAAGAAAATCAGAGCATTCCATGGACAATGGGGAAGAGATCAATACATGTGCCAATGTATAAAGGCCTAAAATCAGAGTTCTCAATTGGAAGGTACAGGATTCTATAAATGCTTCAGGGATTCCTTTCATTAAAGTGTTGCCTAGACATTACCCTTGATTTTCTAAAGAAGGCTTACGGAATGCTGATGGTCTGGAATAGAATTCTCCAATGTTCCTAAACTCATGCTAGATTTCTTTTCCTCTTCTTCCCACTATAATTCTAGCTTATTGACTTCCTGTTTTATTCCTTCTCTTTCCTTGAGAAGGGTTTGGCCCTCTTTGAAAGAATGATGGATCTGAAAGAACATTCTAATCATCAAGAACACTCACATTAAACCAGAAGTGATGCATACCACAGGCAGTCTTATAAAGAGATGAGACAGAAAGATATATTACCCTTTTATTACAGCTGAGTATATGCTCATGCTTGCCGAGGTCCCCAAATAATGCACACAAGCTACCAGGAGAGTCATTTCTGTTTTCTCAGTTCAGGTTTCTTTTCTTTTAACAGTGTTGTCAGGCAAAGTGGGGCCACATGAATACAAAAACAACTTGGTTAATTTGAAATGACTATGTTCAAATAAGTGAAAGAAATAATACATTACATTGCACCCAAAAAGTTCTCATAATGCAGAGAGACTCAGTGTGATAATGTCTTTTTCAAACTATTGGTTCCATCCACTGTGATCCTATCCTTGGTCTACCTCACAAATTCCCCTCAGATTCCTGTCTAGATCATTAGTCAGACTGGAGCTAGCTAGACCACAAGTTGATGCTCTTTCCTAAATGGACCTACCTATTCCTTATCTCATACTGTCCTTAGTATGTGGGAGTGGCCCTGCAACCTGAAGTCCAGAAGTGGTGTTTATACAGTTCAATTTTTGTCTAGAACACTTTTTAAATTGGCTGGACTCCTACCTACTGTGATTTTGGTCTATCTCTTGATTATGACCAGAAACATATAAATGCAATGTGGTCTTATAATCTTGGTTCAGAAAGTCAACCATGTAAATTATTTCTCTTTAACTCACTGATCAGAGCAACTTAGCATGAAACTGAAAACATTTTCAGACACTCATACAACATGATTTGTATTTGAAGTTTAGAAGGCTTTTCATAGGTATAAAATTATAATGTATAACTATGTATGTATTTTAGGGAAGAAATTTTCCTCTATCCTTCTGAGTTCTTGGCTGAGACCCCTGTAACAAAAGACAGATTAACAAAAGAAAAACAAGGAGAAGTTTATTAACATGTATACTTCATTTATGCATGAGAGACACACACCCCGGAAAGATAAGTAATGCAAAGAGGTGGCTTTAGAATTCAGGATTAAATACCATCTTAATAGGAGAAAGGGAGGGAGATGTAGGCTTCGTAGGGAGATTAAATATTTTGTTTTGTTTTGTTTTGTTTTTTTCCCCTTAGGAAAGATGAATGGGTTCTTAGAAGAAGAGATGGGAAGTTGGGTCATTTGTGACACAGTCCATCTGGGTATGGTGTCTTCTCCAGGTGTCCTCCCCCATGATAAAAATCAGCCCTCCTTGGTGGCAAAATTCCCTGGGAAGGGATCTATGACAATTGAGTTCCTTTGGGGGGGTCTTTTAGATGGGTGAGGAAGTTCAGAGAAAGCATTTGCTGTTTCTCAAGTATCTGTGTCTCACAAAGATCAGTCTGACAAAGAGGCATATTTTGGAGTGACATATTCTGTTGTCCTTTATTATATACACACATTTAATAACATAATACTAGGATCTCATTTTGAATCATTATGTTCTCTTATTCATATTTATCATTTCCTATCAAATCAATTTAGATGAAATTAAAATGTATTCTATTTTTAGCTTTTGTGATAATTTTCTTGGTATATTAATTCCATGATCATCTTCCTCCTCCCTATTTCTGTATCAAACTCTCAAAGTATCTTCTTTTTGCTCTCATGTTACCCATTAAAATGTCCTAGAAAAATCTTTTCTTTTCTCTGCAGCTGGACTCCCTAATCTGAATCAATATGTGTTCATTCTCCCTCATCATGATATGTGCGTGCAATATCTTATGCTGTATGATTTGGGCCACTATTTTCTAAAGGGATTGTAATTACTATTTTTAATTAATTAAGGCTAAAGTGTGTTGAAGAAATATAATTAAAAACAAAATTTCCTGCCAAAGCAGACAATCTCTTCACCAGGGATTAAGAGAAAGAAAATGATTTTATTATTGAATGAAAATTAAATCAGACTGTGATGCATAACACAGCAGTCTCATAAAGAGATAAGACAGAAAGATATCTCACCCTTCTGGCTAAGTATGTGCACCTCATGGCATACACCTTCTTCAGATAAACATTGACTAATCTGCAAGTGAGAAAGAGGACTAGACAACATTCATCCCACACAGTTCATCCTAACCTCATCTAGCATTTGAGGTGACCTTCTATGCTGGCTAATTGGTTTTATCCAACGGAAAAATAAACTTTTCATGTCTTCATGACAGGGAGTAGTTTTGGAGCAAGACACTGCAGAAACCCGGGGTCTATAATCCCACAGAAACTGGGATATAGGGCACATATCAAACAGATGGTTCCCAGGTCCTTGAGGAAGAGGCTTCTATAGCTTTTAAAGGATTCATATATATGTTAAAGATTCAGAAAAATAATTACAATTGTAATTCTAAATCTAAAGCAATGCTGTTAAAAGGGAGGTATGGGGGGTTTCTTTCCTTATTTTCAATAGGGAGAGTTCATTCATTCATTAATTCATTTATTATTTACCTATTGAAGTGATAATAACTGATGATATGTGTGCAAGATAATTCCTTTAGAATGTCTAATTTTCTATTTGGGACAAGTGTAGATACTTTTAAGCCAGAGAACTGATATTGAACATTAAACATTGAAATTGTGATCTTTCAACAACACGATAGCCTGGAAATTGGTATAAGGAAGATTTCTACTCCTAACTAGAATGATAAATAAAATTCAATAAATTTACCTTTCAAACACAGAGCTGCGTTAGAGCAAAATTACACATATGTGCACATGCGCACACACACTCACACACCCACACCCTTAAATGATGGTAGAAATGCATTTAGAATTTAAATTCAAAGTAATTAGATTAAATTCTGATGTTATGATAGCTCAGGGGGCTTTATATGAAATTTGGAGTGTTTGAAATACACCAAAAGAAAGAAGATATACATGGTTTTAGGGATACACAAGGCAATAATCTAGAACTGAGACCCCAGCATGAAGTCCAAATGCTGGAAATACTCCCCCCAACACACATACGCGTGCACACACACACACACACACACACACACACACACACACTCCTTCCATGAGTAGGGCATTGGAAGATTTTGCACAACTGCCCAAAGATATTCTACTATGAGGGGAAAAAGTGTATTTGTATTAAAGAATCAATTATAATAAGTATAAATGTAAAAAATATTTTATTTAATTTTCATAAAAGATACAAATCTGTAAGTTAGTTAAGTGATATAGAAAATGTGGAGTTGAGGCACCTGGGTGACTCTGTCAGGTGAGCATGAGACTCTTGATTTCAGCAAGGAGAGTCTACCCCTCCCCCAGTTGCTCATGTGTGCACTTGTGCACACTCTCTCTCTCTCAAAATAATAAATGAACTTTAAAAAAGAAAGGAAAATGTTGTGAGGTGGTACAACATATAACTAATAGGAATTTAATTTAGTAACCATAAGTAAAGAGATAGCTTCAGGAAAAAAAAATCCAAGGAGACAGTCTTCTTTGATGAATACAGAAACAATGTTAAAATAAATTGTGCCCTTCTCTTGAACAATAACAGCAGAAATCTCGCAGAGGTAGCAGAAAGTATTTAGTGTGCAGGATTCTGCAGTGCAAAACAGATGAGAAGTTGTAATGTACAATGTATAGCTCAATGCTGGGTAAAGGGTTTCAAGAAGAATTTTCTTTCCTCTAGTGAGTATATGCTATCTAACTTGTTCCATAAAGAACATATTCTAGAGAACATCATTTCCCACTCAATTATATTAAAATAGAAGAAAGGGCAAACAGGGAATTGAAATGCATGCACTTTAGAAAAGACACATAAAGAAGAACAATTTTTAACTTTATAAGAGCAATTCTCATCTGTGGCATAATGTTTATTCAATGATTTCCATTTTTACCACCTGCAAGACTGAGGTCACCTTATTTTAAAAGATTAAGAAATAAAGGATAATAGAATATCAAGAGACTAAGTATATCTATTGAAACCAGAAAGGGAAGCACAGGGAAATGTAAAAAAGAACCTTTAAAATTCATTTTCTTTCTATGCCTTTTTAAAAATGGGATTCATCCTTTATAATGGTACTTTGGTTTGGCCTACATATCTGAATGATATATAATCTTAAATTCTAAGGGTTGCCACAGTTGCTGACTTGGTTTGTTAATTTTTCTGTTGTTACGGAGTTATGCTGATGCTCTGAACCAACTGTATACAGTGCTAGAGTCCGCAGTGGGTCTAGACCAACTTACGTGAGTCTAAGAACAGGGGAAAAGATTCCTTCTGACATGAGGGACAGTCATAGGGGATGAGAAGTCCATGGTTTGGGGTCTGTGATGAATAAAGGGTCAGAAGAATCATAATATGATTTTGTTTTACTCTGAGTAATGAGAAATGAGGAAAACCCATTCTCATGGGTACATCCCCTAGTGCCGTCCAGCCCTAGATGTTCACCAGCCTCCCTCCCCACTTCACCCGCCTGTCAGCAAAAACCTATAGACTACACACGGGTCAGAAGAGACAAAGGAGAACACTACAGACCTGCACTTACTTTGCCTCTCGATGGTCCAAATGGGCATCTGTGAGGATAATGTTTGAGAACAAGTGAAACAGAGAGAGAGGATTCCTAGCGTTGTGGTTTAGAGCCATGCCCATCACAGATCTAGAATCTGTTTTATTCCTTAGTTTCTACTTTGCAAATTCTTGTCATTAGAAGTAGGTTGGTGCCGGTAAATTTTTAACTGATTTAACTAATATTTGTGTTTTTTTTTTTTTTTTTTTTAGATATTAGACAAGATAGATCCTGCAATTTTATGTTGCTCTGACATGTTTGTTCCTTTTTCCCCTCCAATTATCTGTGAAAATAGCAATTGGTATAAAACAAATGTTGGAAAATAAAAGTTTCTGAAACTATGCAATAAACTGGGAAGAAGACTCTGTAAAGGAAAGTGTAGTGGTTCTCCAGTCAGCCAGATTTGAATCTTAGACCTTTCCAAGTAACGACTGTGTGACTTTGGCAAGTAAGTTAACTTCTCTGAGCACTAGTTTTGCCACTATGTATGCCATCCAGCACAGTGATAACACATTAAGTTTCAAGAAACTGTACAAATATTGTAAAATCACTATATTAATACATTGCATTGAACTTGGCATTTAGCTGTCATTTGTTTTACCATGTAAACAACAAGGGGGGATATTCTATTTGCTTTCACAGTTTTAGAAGAATTTCAAACTAACACCAAACTCGAAATTGACATCATTTTAATAACAATCAGCTTTCTCTTCTGTATAAGATACTTCTGCTGCACTGCCTCACATCACCCTAACCTCGTCCGCAATCACAGCTATAGCTGCGGATGACAAGTCTACCTGAGCCTTGGCTAAAATAGTGACAATGACACTTGATACATACTTGCCAGTCAGTAGAATGTTTTCAGTCCCCCATATGAGGGAAAATCAGTCCAATTCCCTTTTACATGAGAAGGAGAACAGTAAATGTATACTGTCTTGTCTCAGGCTATGTTAACTATCACAATTTCAGTTACCATATGGTTGATGAGATCTTTATTTTCTTAATTTGTGAAGAACCTTATTCTAGTTCATTATTTAATAACATTAAGTTGATTGGTTGTAGTGATCAAGCAGTCACATGTAGGCTGGATGCATGCCAGAATATGGGGAAAAAATACTACAGACATTAAAGTCCTGCCTCATCCAAAAAGTATTTAGGGATTCAGTGTTTCAAAGGGTTTTCAGGACATTCCCTTAAATGTCAAGAGCAAGCTGTTGCTCCCTGAGCCTCTGCCAAGGAAGAGTCATCCTTAGTGAGTTTCTTTGGATTTGGGAGAGTATACTGTATTTGGGTATATGGCTGAAAACTGTGAGATGATGCACAAAGATACTAGTTTTGACTAGGGCCGAGGACAGTGAGCTCTGCCTCAGGACCAGAGTACAGTGTAAGTGCTCCAGACGTGAAACTTACCTGAATGTTCAGTGTCTTGTTACAGGTGTCAGTGGTGGGTATAGGAGCTTTCTGCAGGTTCCACCACGCAGACAAAGTCCATGTCATTTGCAGCAGAAATCACCTGCCATATACAAGATAATTCTCTTGGTGAGCTATTGGTCTCTAGTAGCATTCTGAAGTTATGATCATGTTACATTCAACCATAGCTGCCTGTAAAATGTTAGGAAACATCAGATACACTATGACTTAAGGGCATAACAGACCGTTCTAATAACAATCTTTTGTGTATCAGAAATTGTCTAGTTTTTATTAGTCTGAGCTGGTAAGACATTACAAGGACGTCCCATGAACAGGTGGTCCAGACTCTCATCTAACCTGCTTCTTGGGCACAGATGCCCCTCCCTGATCTACATCTGGGTCCACAGAGGGAAGTGTCCATGGCTACCTGACAGAAGTGGAAAATATCTTGGATCTGGATAATAATAGGTTTGTCTGGTATGTTGATGTGAGCTGTATACTACATACTCTATCACAAGTCACCCTAAAAGATGGAATGAATCTTTCCAATGAGCATTTCTGTGAGCAGTTTACCTGGCCTTTTATATTGTCTGAGGCAAGGACACATATGGAATCAGGCACTGGTGTATGGATGTCAGTCATGAGTGGCAGCGGGCAAGATTGAAAAATCAATAAGAAGTAAGTCAAGATGTGGACTATACCACCGGCTGGTGAATGGATAAAGATGTGGTATATATACAATGGAATATTGCTCAGCAATAAAAAAAGAATGAAATCTTGCCATTGCAACAATGTGGATGGAACTAGAGTGTATTATAAAATAAGTGAAATAAGTCAGAGAGAGACAGATATCATATGATTTTACTCATATGTGGAATTTAAGAAACAAAACAGATGAACATAGGGGAAGGGGGGAAAGAGAGGGAAACAAACCATAGAGGACCCTTAACGAAAGAGAACAACCTGAGAGTTGATGGAGTGAGGTGGGTGGGGATGGGCTAGACGGGTGATGGGCATTAAGGAGGGCACTTGTTGGGGTGAGCACTGGGTGTTATATGTGAGGGATGAATCACTTAAATTCTACTCCCAAAACCATTATTGCACTGATGTTAACTAAAATTTGAATTAAAAAAAGAAGTAGACTATAGATAGACCTATGGGAGGGAGTACAAAACGTGCGGATCTTATGTCTCTGCACACACACACACACACACACACACACACACACACACCACAGAGCATCTGCTATCTAGAATTCAGTGAACAAATAGGTGGGCATAATGTCAGCCAGCCTGTCCCCTTGATTACTCCTGTCACTGCAGGGGGCATGCATGGTGGCAGGCAGGGTTATATGATGCCTGCCCAAACAGCTAAGCACTTTCTCATTAAGAGTGATGTAGGTAATGGTATGACTGAGTATTCTATCTGCCAAGAGCAACTGCCAATGATGAGCCTTCAATATGGTGTCATAATTCAGAAAGAACAACCAACCGCTTACTGAGAAGTTAGGTACATCGGACCCATGCACCCTGGAGGCAACAGGCATTCGTTATTTTGGGATTTCCTTAACTTCTCTCTCTCTGCTTTGACTACTTTTAAGGGCTCACATATTTTCTTATTTACCAAAAGGGATATGACGTAACATCTTCCAGACCGAGGGACTCATTTATGAGAAATGAAGTATGACAATGGTTGAATTCATACACTGTACCTATTATTCTGTATACCATTACTTCAGAGAAAACAAACAAACAAAAACAGAAACTGACTTCACAGAACAGTGTAATGACCTATTAAGGGCTTTGTTAAACTCCTGTCTCAGAAACCACACCCAGTATATGTATACTGCATGTACCAAGCTATGGATGTGGCTAAAACCTGGATCTTTTTCCTCAGTATCTACAATAACAGGTAATAAGTTTGGTCCTTCTTAGCATTACTTCGAGAAGCTTACTTGAGAATTTTTGTTTTCTGCCTTGCAATTGTATGCTGTGCTGCATTTGTGTCTCTATTTCTCAGCAAATGAGAGATCCTTTCAACAGAAGCTAGTGAGATGTTTACTAAACCTGGAGTCATGGCTGCTGACGGACCTCCAGGTCGGTGAGCCTCTGGTGAGGTAGCCCACTCGAAAGGTTACTTTCTATTTAGCACAGTGTCAAACTGTATCCTCCTCTGGAAAATATTGGTGTTTCAAGAAGGCTTACAGATACCAAATCACATTAGAATCTGTTGCAATTTCCTAATCAGACTTTAATATCCATGCAATAAAGTAATTCTTTTGTAGTTATCATACATTTAATAAAAGAGTAACAAATCCTAACTGATCAAATTGAACTATAGATTTTACTGTATCACTTATAAAGATAGCACTAGATGTAAGTAGAAGATTTAGTTAATCTAATATTAGTTAAGACTTTTTTTTTTTTTTTTTACCAAGATGGTGTTAGGCAACTGTCACTCATAGTTTTTTTTGTGATAACACATTTTGCCAGGAAAATCTGTTGCTGTTCTAACAATCCAAATCTAAATTAGTGATTTTCCAACATTTTGACTATAATCCACAAGATAAGATAAAATACATCTTAACATCTTCAAAACACATACACGAGATAAGTTTCCTCAAAATGTCTTTACCTTTTCTGCTTTGCAATTAGTAGCAGAAATCAGGAATAGACAGCTATCTAGTCAGCTATCTAGTCAGTGAATCTAAAATTGTTAAGCAAAAAGCCTCCCCCTGTGAGGAGGAATACCATATTAATCAGAAGCTCAAGGAGAGCCATTCTGGTGCCATGGTGATTCATTTCTGAAAACATATGTATCTTGATTGTGGAAAACTTAAGTAAATTCCTCCAGAACACATTTAATGATACAACTCTTCAAAACCAATGCCCCCTGTACTAGTCAGGGTTCCCCGGAATGAGAAACCTTGTGGGATTTATAATCTATAAATTATAGGAAATGGCTTCTGTTGATTATGGAGGCCGAGAAGTTCCACGACGTTTCTACAGGCTGGAGAACAAAGGATGCTACTGGTATGATTCAGTCTGAGTTTGAAGGCATAAGAACCAGGTGAGCTGATGCCTGAGGGGACGGATCCCCCAGCTCAGGCCTAAAGAGGAAACTTGCCCTCCCTCTGCCTTTTCATTCCATTCAGGCCCTACAGGATTGGATGATGCCCATCCCCATTCTTCTTTACTCAGCAATCTTCTTTCCTCAGGCTACCAATTCAAGGTAGTCTTTTCCAAGTACGCCATTACAGAAACACCCAGAAATAACATTTTACCAGCTTTTTGGGCATCATCAGTCGAGATGACACACAAAAATTACCGTAACAGCCTCTAACTTTGAATACAGATGGGAATGATCTATGACATGGCATATAAATCTTTTAAGGAAAAAAATAACAGATAAGCAATTTGGAGTGAGTACTTCCTTTTTGTTTCTTCAAAACTGTGATACTTATATCTAGATATCCATACTTAAATTCCTCTTGAAGTGACAGGACCCTATGTGGTATCTATAGCACATAGCCTGAATAAATGTTCTTTCTCTACCTTCTGTCCTGCCTTGTGTGTTGGAAAGCAAAGACTCGTTGTATAGAATAAATCTGTGATAGTCACACAAAGCAGATTTTCTTACCTACTCTTCTTATAATTCATTTGCGGTCGACAAGAGAATTCTAGATAAACAAATATGCTTTCTTTCTCCATTGCTTTCCTCCTAAGATTAATGTTTAATTATGCATTTCTTGAACATTTTCTTTCATTTGAAAGGCAATGGATAGATGCCATAAATTCTAATCAAATTAAAATTATGCCTCAATGTAATTAAACCAATTTGAAAATGGTTGCCTCTAGAAACCAATTTTGTGTATTAGGAGCAGTAATAAGTAGTTTATTTTGAATATGAGCACCCCAAAAGAGATGAACAAAAGTATTTTGACAAAGCATTCTTTTATTTATAAGGTCCTCCTTAATAACCTAGCAAACAGTGTTGTTGACATTTAATAAAAATGCTTCCATAGATACTTAGGTAGAAATTATTAAGTCATTTGTATGGTTTTGTGTGTGTGTACCATGCCAGTTTCATAAAAGAGCTGAATGTCTATGAAAAGAGTGTCTTTATAATTTAAAGCTGTGGCAGCCACTATTATTATGAGCCTTTCAGCAGTGATCCACTCTAGGGTGCACAGGTCAAGCTAGTCTGCTGATGTGTCTTTTAACTAATTTCAAGGCCAATGAGTGGTCAAATTTCCTGTTTAGCCACATCTTCCCCAAAGAATCTTCAGGCACATTTTGGTTTTTCTGCTGAAAAATTCCTCTAACCCACCACTCACAAGTACAGACAAGTATGCAAATTTCTCCCATGGCTTTTTTTTTTTTTTTTACATTTGATTTTCTACCTTGAAACTATTTTTTGCTTTTTATCTTCCCAAATAAAATTTGATGCATTGAATATCTTAACCATTCCTTAATTTTTATGTGGCTATCTGTATATGAACTAGTAGCCATTATATATTAGATTCTCAGTGAGTATATACTGAATAAATTGCTCAGGGAGTAACTGGATTATTTTATTTGCTCAGTCCCCAAATTCACAGAAAGTAGCTTAAGAATTTTTCCCTGTATCAACTGCCCAAAAACAAAGAAAAAAAGGTTTATCAACTTTGAATAGTGTTTCTTTAATTATTTTTGTTTGTAATATGCAAGCATTAACCCCAATAATGTATTCAGAAGTTACTTTGATAAGCCCCTTCCTCTTATTTTGGTTAATTTTATTTATCTTATTTTTGGATGCATAAGTAAGTCACATGATTGTGAAGATAGGATTGTAAGACAGCGTGTACTTGACAAGTGTCACATCCCTCCTGTTCTCTTTCTGTTGCCCCCACTGTCCACTATTCTGCCCTCTCACTCTCACTCCTGCAGGTAGTTGATCTCATTAATTTCTGATTTACTCTTCCTGAGTGTGTGTGTGTGCACGTATGGACGTATTTTTTTCTTTGTACGAAAAGAGCGTCAAATAGATATTCCTTTGCATTTTGCTCATTTCATTCAGTAATCTAGCTTGCAAATCACACCATGTCAGCTCATAAAAATCTTCCTTATTTTACAACAGGACAGGACTCCATTATGTGGATGCACCAAAACCTTTTTAACTATTCTACATTTGAGCATTTGTGTTGTTTATAACATGTTGTAAACATAGCTTTACTGCTATGAGTAACTTTGTGCAGATGTGTTTTTATATTATTGGAGTTGCATCTTCATGGTAAATTTCCATAAATGGGTCAAAAGCTCAGCCTGTGTGTATATTTATTAGATAATGCAAAATGTCTCTGCATAAGGGTTTTCTAAGTTATATTACCACCAGAAATGTGTAAGTGTTCTTTTTTCCCTAACCTCACCAACAGTTTCAATCATTTTTATTTTTTAACCAACTTTAGAGATGATAAATGATGTGTTTGTGTAATTGAAATTTACATTTTCTTTTTTTTCCCCAATATATGAAGTTTATTGTCAAATTGGTTTCCATACAACACCCAGTGCTCATCCCAAAAGGTGCCCTCCTCAATACCCATCACCCAACCTCCCCTCCCTCCCACCCCCCATCAACCCTCAGTTTGTTCTCAGTTTTTAAGAGTCTCTTATGCTTTGGCTCTCTTGCACTCTAACGTCTTTTTTTTTTTCTTCCCCTCCCCCATGGGTTTCTGTTAAGTTTCTCAGGATCCACATAAGAGTGAAACCCTATGGTATCTGTCTTTCTCTGTATGGCTTATTTCACTTAGCATCACAGTCTCCAGTTCCATCCATGTTGCTAAAAAGGGCCATATTTCGTTCTTTCTCATTGCCACGTAGTACTCCATTGTGTATATAAACCACAATTTCTTTATCCATTCATCAGTTGATGGACATTTAGGCTCTTTCCATCATTTGTTTATTGTTGAGAGTGCTGCTATAAACACTGGGGTACAAGTGCCCCTATGCATCAGTACTCCTGCATCCCTTGGGTAAATTCCTAGGAAATTTACATTTTCTATACATGTGATCAGACATCTTTTCATAGATTTAAGGGTTATATTTACATATTTTTGTGAATTGTCTGTTTACCTTTTTAATTTATTTCTCTATCATGAAGCCATTATGTTTTTTAAAAAGATGTTAACTGCATTGAGATATAAATTGTGTATCATACAAATCAACCATTTAAAGTGTACTAAGAAAAAAATAGCGTAGAGTGGGTTTTAGTATATTCACAAGGTTGTGTGACTGTTAGCACAGTCAAGTTTAGATTATCATCATCTCAGAAAGAAACCCTGTACCCATCAGTGAGTATGCTCCATTTACTTTTGGTCTCCCATCACCCACCAGCCCTAGGTGACCACGTATATATTTTCTGTCTCTATAGATTTTTCTTTTCTAGATATTGCATATCATTGGAATCATCTGTGTATCTTTTGTGACATATTTCTTCTACTTAATGTTTTCAAAGTTCATCTATGTTGGAACATGTACCAATACTTCTTTTTTACTGTCAAATAATATTCCATTGTATGGGTAGACCACCTTTTATTTATCCATTCATCAATTAATGGATGCTTGAGCTGTTTCTACTTTTTCACTATTATGTATAATTCTGCTACAAACATATATTACTACTTTTTGTGTGGATGATGAATATTTTGATTTGCAGGGGGAGGGGAGGGAGGGGGCAGAGGTTATATACCCAGCAGCGGAATTGCTGGATCACATGAAAATTCTGTTTTTGAGGAACTGTTTTCCTAAAACAGAACAAACAAACAAACAAACAAACAAAAAACAGCCACAAAAAGTGGATTTGATGACTCCAAAGTGGCTGCCTCAGTTTACGTTCCTACTAGCAGTGTCTAAATCTTCTAGTCTCTCCACATCCTCTCCACCACTTATTCTCTCTCTACCTCTCTCTCTATCATTATAGCCATCTCAATAGGTATGAAATGGTATTCAGTGTGGTTTTTATTTGCATTTCTCTTAGAACTAGTGATGTTGAACATCTTTTCATGTTAGCCATTTATATATCTTCTTTGGAAAATGTCTTTCCAGATCCTTTGCCCATTAAAAGGTAAATTAACAGATTTTATTATTTTAGAGAAGTTTTAGGTTTACAGCAAAATTGAGACAAAGGTAGAAAGATTTCCCATACATTCTCACTCCCATACATGCACAACCTCCCCTATACTCTGCATTCCCCTCCAGAATGGGACATTTGTTATAATCCATTAGCCGACCTCAATGCATCATAATCACCCAAAGTTCACCATTTACATTAGAGTTCACTCTTGGATGTGTACATTCTACGGGTTTGGCCAAATGTGTAATGCCATTTACTCATAATTACAGCATCGTATAGAATAGTTTCCTTGCCCTAAAAATCTTCTGAACTTTGTCTACTTATCCCTCTTCCATGATAATCCCTAGGAACCACTGACATTTCCATAGTTTTGCCTTTTCCAGAATGTCATTTAGTGGAAACATACAGTATATATAGCCTTTTCATATTTGCTTCTTCCAGTGAGTAATGTACACATACATTTCCTCCGGTTTTTTCATGGATTGATGGCTCACTTCTTTTAAACACTGAATAATATTCCATAGTCTAGATGTTGAAGTTTATCTGGTCAATAGCCTAAGGACATTTTGATTGCTTCCAAGTTTTGGCAATAATGAATAAAGTTGCCCTAAACAACTGTATGCAGGTTTTTCATGTGGACATAAATTTTCGACTCCTTTTGTTAACTACCAAGAAGTAAAATTGCCGGATCTTATGGTTAAAATGTTTAATTTTGTAAGAAATTGTCAAACAATCTTCCAAAGTGGCTGTACAAGTTTGCATTTTCACCAGCAGTGAGAAGAGTTCCTATTGCTCCATGTGCTTGCCAGCATACATTTGTTTTAGTTTTTATTTTTGAGAGAGAGAGAGAGAGAGATAGAGAGAGAGAGCGAGAGAGAGAGAGACCAAGTGGGGGAGGGGCAGAGAGAGGGAGACACAGAATCCAAAGCAGGCTCCAGGCTCTGAGCTGTCAGCACAGAGCCCAACACAGGGCTTGAATTCACAAACCACGAGATCATGACCTGAGCCGAAGTCAGATGCTTAACCCACTGAGCCATCCAAACGCCCCCACATACATTAATCTTTAAAAGAATAAAATATTTAATTATCCAAATGGCTTCCTGTCAATATTTATTTTCTAAAACTGAATGTCATTTATAGTTAATTTGCAAAAGTAATATAGTAATCTGAAAAAGGTTAGATTTGTAGATTTTTCAGAAGTTATGTGAATTACCAAATGTCTTTTGCACTACTGAGTAGAGCCCAAGAACACATTATGAGTCAATCTATATTCAAATTTAGAGCTTTTCCAAATATGAAATATTCATGTTGCAAACAAACACTCTTTGAGGAGACTAAGCTATTAATATATTTTTTTAGATGGGCAGTAAGACATCAATGTCCCAGTAACTCTGTATATGAATTAATAGATATAAATGTATTAATGTGAAATTTGAGTAATCGTGTGCATGTTACCTGCATTATATAAATGAAATTCAGTATGTAATTAGAAAGTCCAATTATCTTTTGAACTATACCACTCTAATATATCATCCACAGCTTAACATTTTTATTAGTATTATAATCTCTGATTAATTTTGGTATCTATGTTTTCCTTGTCTATTCACATACTAGTAAAATGATATGAGTTTCTTCATTTAATGTCTTTTCTGGTATGATATCCTAAGCTTATTTTCTATTTACTTACCTTGAAATGACAAAATAGAAAATACATGGTTTAGTCTGGAAGCTTCTGATCCTTTCTGACATTAATAGAGTTATGTAGATAGATTTTCCCCAAAGTTGAAGTATTTGAAATACCAGAGCTATTTACAAAGACAAATGTGAGAGCTCCCTCAAGACTTGAGCAAATAATATTTCCAGAGGATAAATATACATGTATTTCTTCTGATTAGAGAACAATTAGGCTTGTTCCTTCATAGCTACATAACGAAGAATGATACTTGTCTTTTTGTAAAGGAGGCAGTTTGGTTTTCTGGCCACAGACTCTTATTGATACTTGAGCTTCAACAAATAATCACTGGATTTAAAGTTGTTAACTTTAATAGACTCATAATTCTGCTGGTAAGAAACTGTATAGCAGCAGTTTACACAGTCCTTCACTTAGACTGTCTTTAAGTATTTCAATATGGTTATGTGAACCTTAGCTGTAATTTAATTATTTAACCACTATTCTGAATTGCCAAAGAGTGGGATTTAAAATATAAGATTGTATGGGAAAATCAAGCTTACTTAATATTTTTTATTTGTTAGCTAAAGGTATCATATACTTATTAGAATTTTTTCAAAGGATTAATGTAGGTAATGTTTTCATGGAACATTGGGAAGTAAATGGAAGTGCCATTATTACAGGCAAGCTTCTTAAAGAATTTGGCTTTTATGAAAAGGAAGCAGGATTTCTAGATCAGTAAATATTTGTCCTTAATAATGTATATACATAACATATAACTATATATGTAATATAAATCTTTTGTTTGTGTGTGTATAAAACCAGGCCTATTTTTACTCTATTGTAAGTAGTTTTAAGTATATCTGCTTTTTTTGATGGACTAGAGGCATAGCTGCAAGGAATGGCTACAATAGAAGCATACATTAAATACATACATACATACATACATACATACATACATACATAGTGATTATTTACAGTTCAAAGAAAGCTTTTGGTTTTTCCCCCCAAAACCATCACTTCTATTTTCCAAATTTTAGTGATTGGACAACCTTAGATAGAGTTTACTTCACAAGGAAGCAGAGCTCTTCCAGATGTGTTCCTGAAGTGTGCTTAGGGCAGAAAAGCTTCTCTTGTACTTCTCTTAGGAAGTAAGTATATTCAGAAATTCTCTGGGCTTTAATATGTGAGATGGGCAATGCTTTCCATGCATCATCTGCTGTGTCCAAGGTGTCCTAAGAGGTCTATTTGGCCAGCTAAGCAAATGTCTTAGTCACCATCTTTCAGGCTCTGTCAACTTTTTTTTTAATTAAACTTTATATATTTTTTTAATTTACGTCCAAATTAGTTAACATATAGTTCAACAATGGTTTCAGGAGTAGATTCCTTAGTGCCCCTTACCCATTTAGCCCATCCCCCCTCCTACACCCCTGCCAGTAGCCCTCTCTCCATATTTGTTCTCCATATTTTGTTCTCCATATTTATGAGTCTCTTCTGTTTTGTCCCCCTCCCTGTTTTTATTTTATTTTTGTTCCCCTTCCCTTATGTTCATCTGTTTTGTCTCTTAAAGTCCTCATATGAGTGAAGTCATATGATATTTGACTTTCTCTGACTAATTTCACTTAGCATAATACCCCCCAGTTCCATCCACATACTTGCAAATGGCAAGATTTCATTCTTTTTGATTGCCGAGTAATTCTCCATTGAGTGTGTGTGTGTGTGTGTGTGTGTGTGTGTGTGTGTGCATGTGTATATATATGCGTGTGTGTGTATATATGTGTGTGTATATATAAAACATCTTCTTTATCCATTCATCCATCAATGGATGGATTTGGGCTCTTTCCATACTTTGGCTATTGTTGATAGTGTTGCTATAAACATTGGGGTGCATGTGTCCCTTCGAAACAGTACACCTGTATTCCTTGGATAAATACCTAGTAGTGCAATTGCTGGGATGTAGAGTAGTTCTATTTTTAGTTTTTTGAGGACCCTCCATACTGTTTTCCAGAGTGGCTGCACCAGCTTGCATTCCCACCAACAATGTAAAAGAGATCTCTTTCTCCGCATCCTCACCAATATCTGTTGTTGCCTGAGTTGTTAATGTTAGCCATTCTGACAGGTATATAGTAGTATCTCATTGTGGTTTTTATTTGTATTTCCCTGATGATGAATGATGTTGAGCATTTTTTCATGTGTCGGTTGGCCATCTGGATGTCTTCTTTGGAGAAGTGTCGGTTCATGTCTTTTGCCCATTTCTTCACTGGATTATTTGTTTCTTTGGGTGTTGAGTCTGATAAGTTCTTTATAGATTTTGGATACTAACCGTTTATCTGATATGTCATTTGCAAATATCTTCTCCCATTCTGTCTGTTGCCTTTTAGTTTTCCTTATTGTTTACTTCACTGTGCAGAAGCTTTTTATTTGGATGAGGTCCCAGTAGATCATTTTTGCTTTTGTTTCCCTTGCCTCCAGAGACGTGTTGAGTAAGAAGTTGCTATGGCCAAGATCAAAGAGGTTTTTGCCTGCTTTCTCTTCAAGGATTTTGATGGCTTCCTGTCTTACATTTAGGTCTTTCACCCATTTTGAGTTTATTTTTGTGTATGGTGTAAGAAAGTGGGCCAGGTTCATTCTTTTGCATGTCGCTGTTCAGTTTTCCCAGCACCACTTTCTGAGGAGACTGTCTTCATTCCATTGGATATTCTTTCCTGCTTTGTCAAGGATTAGTTGGTCATACGTTTGTGGATCCATTTCTGGGTTCTCTATTCTGTTCCATTGATCAGAGTATCTGTTCTTGTGCCAGTACCATACTGTCTTGATGATTACAGCTTTGTAAGACAGCTTGAAGTCCAGGATTGTGATGCTTCCTGCTTTGGTTTTCCTTTTCAAGATTGCTTTGGCTACTCGTGGTCTTTTCTGGTTCCATACAAATTTTAGGACTATTTGTTCTAGCTCTTTGAAGAATGCTGGTGTTATTTTGATAGGGAATGCATTGAATATGTAGATTGCTTTGGGTAGTATCGACATTTTCACTATATTTGTTCTTCCTATCCAGGAGCATAGAATCTTTTTCCATTTTTTTTATGTGTGTGTGTGTGTGTGTGTGTGTGTGTCTTCTTCAATTTCTTTTGTAAGGTTTCTGTAGTTTTCAGTGTATAGATTTTTCACCTTTTTTGATTAGACTTATTCCTAGGTATTTTGTGGGTTTTGGTGCAATTGTAAATGGGATCGATTCTTGATTTCTCTTTCATTGTCGGTGTATGGAAATGCAACCAATTTCTGTGGGTTGATTTTATATCCTGCAACTTTGCTGAATTCATGAATCAGTTCTAGCAGTTTTTTGGTGGAATCTTTTGGGTTTTCCATATAGAGTATCATGTCATCTGTGAAGAGTGAAAGTTTGACCTCCTCCTGGCCAATTTGGATGCCTTTGATTTCTTTGTGTTGTTTCATTGTAGAGGCTAAGATTTCCAATACTATGTTGAATAACAGTGGCAAGAGTGGACATCCCTGTCTTGTTCCTGACCTTAGGGGGAAAGCTCTCAGTTTTTCCCCATTGAGAACGATATTAGCACTGGGTTGTTCATATATGGCTTTTATGATCTCGAGGTATGATCCTTCTATCCCTACTTTCTTAAGCATCTTTATCAAGAAACGATGCTGTATTTTGTCAAATGCTTTCTCTGCATCTATTGAGAGGATCATATGGTTCTCGTCCTTTTGTTTATTGATGTGATGAATTACGTTAATTGTTTTGCAGATACTGAACCAGCCCTGCATCCCAGGTATAAATCCCACTTGGTCACGGTGAATAATTTTTTTGATGTATTGTTGGATCCATCTGTCAACTTTTTTAAAGTGTTCACTTTATTTGAGCTAAGTGAGATGGCTTCTATATAAAAGAAGCATCCTGGGGGATATTCAGTACTAACTGAACTATCTTCAGAACTGCTCTCATTCCCTCGCTATTTACCTGCCCCAGTCTTTTGTATGGCTTTCCTATTTTCTACCCCATATCTCCCCAACCCCTTTCACCCCCAAGCCCCATTTTAGTTGAGCATCTTGACTTGTAGTATAAATGAGTGACATTTCAGATTCAGGTATTGTATTTTCTCAGTGTTGTGGCTTTGCTCAGGACTAATCAGCCATAAACAACTCTTCCTTTATGCAGATGTTCAGGGCTGTTATGGCACTGGTAAGACAGCCAAAAACAGTCATGTTGGAGCCCAGTGATGGGTTTTGGACACCATAAATGGAATGGAGGAAATAGGCTCCTTGTCAGACCCATTTGTAAATGCCATCCATCAAAGTATTCCTTTTTCCTTTTCTGCCATGTGAAAACATTGTAAAAAGACATTGTAAAAGAAAATAAA
This sequence comes from Herpailurus yagouaroundi, assembly GCF_014898765.1. Taxonomy (NCBI): domain Eukaryota; kingdom Metazoa; phylum Chordata; class Mammalia; order Carnivora; family Felidae; genus Herpailurus; species Herpailurus yagouaroundi. Next base: position 697,607 of record NW_024412442.1, read on the forward strand.
TAGAAAAAAAGAATACAATTCTTCATAAAAATATGTTAAAAAGTTAAATATATATACATATATTGAATCATTATATTGTACATCTGAAAGTAATATAACATTATATGTCAATTAATCTCAATTTAAGAAATATATAAAAATAGTTAAATATAAAAGAAAGCATATTTATTAAGGTCTGTGAAAAAACTAGCCATCTATGTCAATTTTTTTTTCCTCTGGTTTAGAGGATGATTTTTACTATCACAATAGCAATATGAACAGTAATAGAAAAAATTCAGATTTAAGAACTACTCGTTTACAGGCAAAGTAATTTCACACCCTTTTTCTCATATGATCCCTTTCAACCTTAAAAATAAAATAGCCAATTATTTAACCAGCAAAAATGAGTTTATTTGGTAATAGCAGAAGAACTACAACTTGGGACATGCAAACTATAGCAAACCATAGGCAAATCTGAAGAGTGAAGGAGGAAGTTGGGAGGGGCTGTTTAAACAAAAATTGAGTGGAGTAGACTGAAGAGTAGTGGCTCCTCACTGGCAGAGTCGTGGCCATCTCTAGGCTTCTCACCAGCTGGGTTTTTGCTCCAGGAGGAAAAAGCCTTGTGGCTCCCTGGGGAAGCACGTAAAGGAGGCCTGGAGGAGTGGTGAGTGCGAGCCCTTCTTCCAGTGCTTCCTGAGTTCCTTGTCTGTCAGTTCCTTTATCCTTCTTCGCACTGCCCTATGTTGTCTTCTGAGACCCACCAGTGTGTTCTCATCTTAGATTTCGAGGAGCAACCCAGTGGTCAGAAAGGTCCTGAAGAGACGTCTTAATGTCAAACAAGAAGTGACTAGATTAGAATTTGAGTCTAGGTTTTCTGAATTCAGCCCTCTGAACTTTTAACTGCCAAACTGTTCCTCCACAAATGATGGAGAAGACTTGATACAGACCGTGGTTGAAAGCTTAACCGCGTTTATCTAACTGTGGTTGAGGTGACTTTGGGTGTTCAATTTTCTTATCACCCATAAACAGCTACAGTCCAGAGAATGAAATAGATCATGACAAGTGGTTGGGCTATAACACCCAGAATCACTGAGAACAGAGGCTGAACCTGTTACTGTTTGCTGTGTTTCCTGTCAAACTAAAGTTTAAATTCCAGACACCAGGACTGGCTGGCTTCACAGTCACACCTAGTGACCTAGAGTTGAACACCTATCAGCCAGATCTGGTCTTTTTCATAAAGGTGTCAGCCCAGATTACATGTGAACATGCCCTATGGCCCTGTTGTTTATGAACACAGATCCGTTTTCTCAGGGGACAGCACCATTATCCAGTCAGATTCTTCAGTTCTGATTCTACCTTTGGCCAATTCCAACTAATACTTTGGCCTAAATCTCTTATAGTCAAACCCCAATGGCTTATATCAATATTCACTTGAAATATCTAATTATACATCATTTATCTGTGTAATCCATTGTAGTGAGAAGTAAGCATTATGGTGTTCCTGAAAAAAAAAGTTTGTAGAGTCATATTTTAAATACATTTGAGAAATTTGTGAAGGCCATTTGTTAATCATATCAAAATCATATCCATGAAGAGAAAATTCGGTGTTCAGGTAATTTTTAAATTTACAATTTAAAGCATGATGCTCTCCTTGGATCCTCCTATGGTCCATGTGTCTGCCAGATGGCTCTGTTTAACTACTAAAGACTCTTGTTGTTTTGTTTATATGATACTCAGGCTTTGAGATTTTTTTTAAAGAGGTGTCTTTATTTGGGCCAGGGGTCAGAAAACTCTTTTTATCAAAGTCCAGATAGCAGATACTGCAGACTTTAAAGGTCTTTAGGTCTCTATTGTAACTGGTTTAAGATCTGATTCTACCATTGTTTTTGGAAGTCAGCCAGCAATTTGGTTGTGGGTCAATAAAATTTTATTTACAAAAAAACAGTAGTAGTCTAGATTTGGCAGGTTATTTGCTTATTCCTGATTTAAACAGTTCTGCACTTTGTGGAAAACTGACTTCACTAAGTATTAGGCAGGGTAAAAACTGAGATGACATACCTAAGAAACTACATTTTAAAAATATCTTAGAAATAAATCAGTCTATTTCTGTTTGAAATCATTATTTTCTTCTTTCATAGTTAATTTTTTTAAAAAATCATACAATTCATGTAGACACCGTGAAATAATATAAATATTTCATTGATGATGCTCAGGATTTCAGTCAGTCAGAGGATATTCCCATGCCTTCTGCCCAAAGGTAAGGGTCCAGAATAGCACTCATTCCTGTGACCTGCTCCAAGCATAGCACAGAATTACATCTGCCCTTCGGGATAATTTAGGGGCAGGGAGACCCTGAGAAACTTGTGAAGTGACTGAGTTTTCACTTTGATTTTGTCCACTTTCCCTTTCTCTCCTATCTCCCCATTTTTGGTGCCTGAGTCTTCCCTCCCAGGCTCCAGGTCCAATGTGCCATCCGGAGCCTTCCTACCAGTACCTGGGAAGGATCTTTCTGTATTCCCTTTCTGTGTTTTAAAACTTTAATTTGCAACATCAGTTTGTTGAAGTGAGCTTTCCAACAAGACGTCAGTTATGAGATAATTATATAACTTATTTACATTTTAAAAAGGGATTCCTTAAGTTTTAATGCTTGATTGAAGAAATTAGTCTCTGTTCGTTGGCTTTTACAGTACTATGAAGAGAAGGATCTGCTGGTGGTTGCTCATAAACTATATATATTTGCTAGTATCCTATTTTATTTACATTTTATGACAGTCCTAGTTAAGATGGTTGTTTGAAGTTAAAACAATTCCCAGGATCCCCCTAATGTTCCAGTTCACAGGTAGAGGAGGATGTAAGATGTCAGTCTAAAACCAGTTTGTTTGTTTAATATTATATTTCCTGGTTACTTTATGAACGTACAAACTATTGGTCATTTGTTTGGACTCTATCACAGGTCTGGATTGATTTACTTTGATTCCCAGAAAGGACTTTTTTCATCAAAACGTGGCTGAAAGAACATTAGAAATCAGGGTGAGAACAGAGGCAAAGATAAAGCACAAATTAGTGGATAGGATTAAAATACTGAGAAACACACTAGATTGAAGCATTATATTTGCACATATACATATATGTATGTACACATATCCAAAATATTCACAGAATTTACCACACCGATTCAGACTGGCATTTTCCAGGAGTTAGCATATGTATTTGGTATTTCCAGTTAAGTTTTGAGACAGTTTTAACAGATACTGAGCCCAAGTCATTGCATGAAGAAACAAACTCCCTGGCAAAGCTATGGAGGAAGTTGGAATAATTGCCTCTACAAAATTCTAAATCTCCTTTTTGACATTTGACATCCTGCAATACATGATTTTCTAGCATCTTTGGAAAAGCAGCCTGACTTTGTTCTCCCTTTCCAGCTTGAATTACATCATTTGCTTCTTTAATTACTTGATCAGATAAGGAAAGTACAAAAATAATCAAGCCTTTCCCTGGGGAGGCAGGTTTTCCATAGTCTCTATACCAGCAGGGTTGTGCTCTTCAAGAAGCATAGAAACAACTCTGTTATATAATTATTTTCCAGGTTTTAGCTGGGCCTTATAATAGAGCTCCAATTTTAAGCTTCATTTCATCCTCTTCTGTTGCTTTCCTTAATACTTACATCAAGGAACCTCATTTACTACCGCCCTGTGTGTATATGAATGTTAGGAAACACGGGCAGATTCTGAATGTTATTTAAATGTGTTCTCTTGTGGGGCGCCTGGGTGGCTCAGTCGGTTGAGAGTCCAGCTTCGGCTCAGGTCATGATCTCACAGTTTGTGGGTTCGAGCTCAGCATCGGGCTCTGTGCTTGACAACTTAGAGTCGAGAGCCTGCTTTGATCTGTCTTCCTGTCTCTCTGCTCCTCCCCCACTCATGCTCTGTCTCTCTCTCTCCTTCAAAAATAAATAAAAACATTAAAAAAAATTTAATGTGTTCTCTTGTTAGTTAGTGCACAGATATTGGGAATGAGGTAGCAGCACAGACACTACTCAGTGAAGAGGAATAATTTTTACATGAATAAAATCAATGAGCTATTAAAATCTGTGTCACTACAATGACCAAATTCAATGGAATTGTTAAATATTAAGGAAACATTTGTGCTCAGACCATAGCACCAAATACAAAATAAATTATTACTCTGAAAATCTAAGATTCTGGTAAAACAAATGCAGTTTCTGGACTGAATGGCTTAAAAAATACTCGTTGTTGTTATCCTAATTTAATTTCCATGCTTAAAATTTATCTTAATATAAAAAATATTTTAAGGAGGATGTCATATTTTAATTTGATCATTTGATTTTTCCAGCCAGCTTAATAGTCGTATTTAGTTGAATCCTGGCTAGTGCTGTCCCCATTTATGTTTTGCTCTGTATGTATAGATGTGTATTTGCCCAAACATTTGGTAGACGTAGACCTCTAGCAGATGTCCTTGGTACGTCTTTTTCTTTTACCCCTGGCATTTCATCAGTCACCAAAACCTGATAGTTTTGCCTCATAAATGTTTCTCAAGTTCTGCCATTTTTTTCCATTTGCTCTTACAATCCCTTTCTACAGCCCACAGTTATTTCACAGCAGAACTACTAGAAGTTTCCACACTAATTGCTGATTGTGTGAAAACGCCCTGCTGACAGGCAGCAGGCTGTCACAGAGCAACTTAGAACTGGACACAAATCGCAGCTTGTGAAACATTCCCACGAGTCACAAAACAGGCGGGCCGCTCCAAAGCAGGATGGCCAAGAAATGTTAAGCACAAACACTTATCCCCATATATTAGTGATAAGACCTCAGCTAAACCTCCCTAACAGTAATCCTGCATGGGGTCTTGTGATCAAAACCTAAGAAAATGGACTATTCCAGCAAATCACTTATTCACAAACTGTGGCCGAGCCCAAACCGTCCTGTGATGGCCTTTGCCTTCCACACTCTCTCAGTTTACTTCCCTAACTGTCCCTTTCAGGGGAGCACATGGCTCCACTGAGCTGCTTTCTGTCTTGGGAAACAAACTGATAAAACTGATTTTACTTTGTTTCCGATGTGTCGCCGGTTGTCTTTCTTCAGTGGGCCTGAACAAGTGGAGAGAAAACAAACTTTGGCAAGATGTTCTACGGACCAGGGCCCTTGACTCAGCAATAATTTGTGCATATAAGAGGTTCTTGAGCCTTTTCCTCAAGCCACAAGGCTGTCACCATGGGAAGTGGTTCTGATGATCTGAACTGTAGATAGGAGCTAAAGTAAGAGATGTTGGCCAACAATACTGAACATGTGACACACGCCAAACTCTGCCCAGAGACTTTGCAGGTATGATGCCATTTAATCTTCTTCACCGTGACCTTATGGGGCACATGACTTAATCCTGTTTTACAGAAGAAGGACACTGAGGCACGGAAACATTAAGTAATTTGCTAGAAGTCATAAATTGTTTTGCCTCTTATTGACAGAGGAAAGCAAGTGCATAACCCCTGTGAGCCTGGGCTGTGCAGTCCACAGCCCAGCTTTCCGTCTTGCTCCGCCTCTTGGCAGAGTACTTATTTATCAGAATTTTTACTCATGGCAGAAAGAAAGAAACTAAAAGGGGCACATAGCTCTCGTTTCTTTCTTTTTTTTCTGTTCTGTTTTTAAAGATAGTCACTTTTCTACTCTGAAAACATTCTGAGACATGTAAGATTATAGAGCAAGACATGAACAGACAGACACAGGGGTGGCTGGATTAAGAATTGAAAGTCATCCTTTCTTTTCTTTTGGTGTCTGTATAACACATCTAATTGCCTAAACAAGTACTTTAAAGAATCCTTCCTGGAAGGGATAAAATATTTACAAATAGTAAATAATCACTAACCTTTAATTTCAACTATTGAAGGCCACATGGAGATTCTGCATGTTAAAAGTATCATATGAAGTCTCTTTTGATTTCTTATTCCATGTTCCTTTTCTTTGTTCTTTCCAGTCACCTTTTAAATAAAACTTTTATTTTTCTCTTATGTGCACTTTAATATTACCTGCTAATATTCTTTACTTTTTACCAAAGAATTACATGGAAAATTGAATTTCGTGAATATCTTTGATTCCTAGTTATAAACTAGATTGGAATTTTTTGTGTTTTTAATTATTTTCAATGATTATTATTGAAGCTAGATGTATAACATATTGCACCGTTGCCCGAAATCAGTGTAAAAGGAATGAAATGTTAATGATCAGCTTATCATCTGTAGAACATGTGGGTGCCTATGTGGTAGGCATGATAATCCAGACATACATTTTCATTTATTTGGTCTTGAATGAAAATTGTCAATAGATTGAGGAATGTGAGATTAACAAAAGAGTAACAAGTATACTCAAATTGCAAAAATATATAAAGAGAATATGACCTCTTCTCTTGAATTTATATATGTTCTGGTTTCAAGTATTCAGTCCTTTATAGATTCAAGGTTATAGCTTAGGGACTGTGCTTGCCCATTGCAGAGAGCTAATTTGTTTTTCCCCAGAAATGGATTTCATTTTCCTTTGTGCATCATCAGCACATTTTTAAAATCCTGCTGGTAAATTTTATAGTGGCAATGTGCAGAAGAATTTCATTTAATTTTGAGTTCCCAGGTTGACTAGCAATGCTAGTGGGGGTTATATTATTATTTTATTTTCAAAAGTGCATTACTATTTGAAAACAGAAAATATCCAAAACACCAACTTATTTCAGGGGAATAGAGTTAGAGAAAGAGTGGAAAAGAAAAGTAGAAAATAGTAGTTCAAAGTTTTATTTTGTTTTTCCCTCTCATTTCTGAAGAATATGGCCTGAAAACCCAAAAAGGTACCTTGTTCTACTCCCTGGAGCCTGTGACTATGTTAAATGGCCTGGCAAAGGAAATTAAGAGTAAGTACTTAAGATGGACAGACTGTCTTGGATGGCTCACATAGACCCAGTGCTGTCACATAAACCCCTAGCTATAGAAAGGACAAACAAAATGGTCAGAGAAGGGCTCCCTTTCTCTGTTGCTGTCTTTGAAGATGGAACCAATGAGTGATGTGGCCTCTAGAACCTGGGAACAGCTCTCAGTTTACAGCCAGAAAATAAGAATCTTAGCTCTACAACCACAGGAAACTGAATTCTTCCAGCAACCTGAATGGGTAAGAAACTAACTTTCCTGTAGAACCTCCAGAAAGGGATGTAGGCTGCTGGTACCTTGACTTTCCCCTGGTTAAGACCCATGTTGAACTTTGGACCTACGGAATTGTAAGATGCAAATTTGTGTTGTTTAAGCCAACAAGTTTTTGGGTTTTATTACCCCAACAATAGAAGACTAATACACTGGGTGGCAGATATTTGACAGAGGTGGAATGGAAATGAGGGAGAAAATATAAAGCAGAAAAACAATTCAAAATCATGTTGTATTTGGTGTAACTGATGTAAGCTAAATACAAACATTCATCGTTATATGACGGTTAAGTTATTTGGGAATAGACAGATCCTGTGTTAACTCTCTCAAGCCCAGGTACTTAGTTATTCATTAATTTTCTGTGTGCTTGGAGTTATAATTGTCTTCAGTGTGCACATAACATGGAAAGGATCTCATTTGGATAAAATTAGCGAAGAACTTAGTGACCTTGAAGTTGTAATGATATTTATTATTTATTTATTTATTTATTTATTTTTACTGCATCATGAGTCAGCTAGCCTGCTTCAAGTGAGGACTCCCTATAGGACCAGGAAAACATGTCCTGCTGGGGGTAAGATAGAGAATGCTTTAACGGTAAAGTTGAAGGTGTTTGCCTCACTGTGTCCATTGAATGTGAGTCCAACAAGAGCTGGACAAAAGGCAAGCTGTATTATAGAGGATTTTAGCAAACTTTTTGAAAGAAATAGTATTATAGTATCCTCTAAAGTCCTCAATTACTAGTTATGTTTCCAATTTTAAGCAGTAGTGCTGTTTGATGCTGGCAGGGTATGGGATGGAGGACAGGGACGAAGGCCATTAGAGGGGAAGACAGAGCATACTTTTGTATCTTTAATTCTTTGCTTTAACAGTTTCACCATTGTGAACTCCTGTTGTTTGCATTCAAGATGCTAATTAACAATCATAAATCCAGGATTTACTAGAAAACTTTGCGCCCCAATCCAAACTTCAAAAATGATATTGCATACATTATTCATTTTTTAATTAAAAAAATTAACTTTTGTTTATTTTTGAAACAAAGAGAGACAGGACATGGACAGGGGAGGGACAGAAAGAGAGGGAGACACGAAATTCAAAGCAGGCTCCTAGCACTGAGCTATCAGCACAGAGCCTGACTTGGGTCTGGAACCCAATGAAGGGCGAGATCACATGTATCTAACTGAGCCATCCAGGCGCCACTCCATTATTCAATTTTTATGACTATATCCTTCTCCTAAGAAGGCAGCTTTTGTAGAAAGGACTGGAAAATGATTCCACTAGAAACATCCATCTAACAAGGTTGCAAACAATAACAGCAACAAAAAAATAAAAGAGAGAGATAGAAAGAGGGGCAGAGAAACCATTATGAAATTCAAGGTCATATTGGGGTACCTGGGTGGCTCAGTCGGTTAAGTGTCTGACTTCAGCCAGGCCATGATCTTACAGTTCACGAGTTTGAGCCCTACATCGGGCTCCATGCTGATAGCTCAGAGCCTAGAGACTGCTTCAGATTCTGTGTCTCCCTCTCTCTCTTCACCTCCTCTGCTCATACTCTCTCTTTCTCTCTCTCTCAAAAATAAAAATTAAAATTAAAAATTAGAAAAAAATTGATGGTCATACTAAGGTCTAAAAGTTTGGTACATCACCAGGTTAATGAAAATTATATTTTAGTATTTTATTTCTGTTTAATAATTCATATGAAAAGTAAGTCTTAAGAGGTAATTTATTTTATTCTACTAAGATAAATTCTGCTCACTGAATTTATTGTACAAACGTAGTATTTGACCATGAAATTTAAGAATTATAGTTAGGCATAGGCATTTAATTTTTTTTTAATTAACTAAAGTCCATACTTTATTCAGGTTAACTTAGGGTGTATTGTTTTGTTGTGTTTTAATTCAAGTATAATTAATATACAATGTTACATTAGTTTCAGATATACATATTCAACAATTTTATACATTTCTCAGTGCTCATCAAGATAAGCATACTCTTTTTTTACGTTTTTATTTAAATTCCAGTTAGTTAATATACAGTGTAATCTTAGAGTCAGATTTACAATATAGTGATTCAACAATTCCATACATCACCCTGTGCTCATCACAACATGCGCACTCCTTAATCCCCATCACCTGTTTCACCCATCTGTCCACCCATCTCCCCTTTGATAACCATTGGTTTGTTCCCTATAGTTCACAGTCTGTTTCATGGCTTGTCTCTCTCTTTCTCCTTTTTGTTTTTCCCCCTTTGTTTGTTTCGCTTCTTGAATTCCATATATCAGTGAAATCATGTGGTATTTGTCTTTTTCTGACAGACTTATTTTGCTTAGCAAGACACTCACTAGCTCCATCATGTCATTGCAAATGGCAAGATTTAAATTCTTTTTTATGGCTGAATAATATTTCAGTATGTGTTTGTGTTGTGTGTGTGTGTGTGTGTGTGCGCGCGCGTGTGTGCGTGTGTGTGCATGTGTATACATATACATACCTTCTTTATGTATCAGTCAGTGGACATTTGGGTTGCTTCCATAATTTGACTATTGTAGATAATGTTCCTATAAACATTGGGGTGTATGTATGACTTTGAATTATTATTTTTGTATTTTGAATTTTTTTTTTCAACGTTTATTTATTTTTGGGACAGAGAGAGACAGAGCATGAATGGGGGAGGGGCCGAGAGAGAGGGAGACACAGAATCAGAAACAGGCTCCAGGCTCTGAGCCATCAGCCCAGAGCCTGACGCGGGGCTCGAACTCACGGACCGTGAGATCGTGACCTGGCTGAAGTCGGACGCTTAACCGACTGTGCCACCCAGGCGCCCCTATTTTTGTATTTTGGGGGTAAATAATTGATAGTGTGATTGCTAGCTCATAGGGTAGTTTTATTTTTTTTAAGTTTATTTAATTTTTGAGAGAGACAGAGACAATATGATCAGTGGAGGTGCAGAGAGAGAGGGAGTGAGAAAGCCCCAAGCAGGCTCTGCACTGTCCACACAAAGACCAATGTGGAGCTCGAACTCATGAAACCCTGAGATCATGATCTGAGCTGAAACCAAGAGTCAGATACTTAACCAAATGAGCCACCTAGGCACCCTGGGTAGTTACATTTTTAACTTTGTAAGGAACCTCCATACTGTTTTCCAGAGTGGCTATACCAGTTTGCGTTCTCACCAACAGTGTAAGAGTTTCCGTTCGCTACATCCTCAACCAACAGCTGATATTTCTTGAGTTGTTGATTTCAGCTAGTCTGCCAGGTATGAGGTACTATCTCGTTGTAGTTTTGATTTGCATTTCCCTGACGATGAGTGATATTGAGCATCTTTTCATGTGTCTGTTGGCTATCTGTATGTCTTCTTTGGAAATTGCCTATTCATGTTTTTACAGATTATTCATTTTTTGGATGTTGAGTTTTATAAATTCTTTATATATTTTGGGGCACCTGGGTCACTCAGTGGGTTAAGCATCTGACTTTGGCTTAAGTCATGATCTCTCAGTTCATGGGTTGGAGCCCTGCCTTGGGCTTTGTGCTGACAGCTCAGAGCCTGGAACCTGCTTTGGATTCTGTATCTCCCTCTGTCTGCCCTTCCCCTGCTCATGCTCAGTCTTGTCTCTCTCTCAAATAAACATTAAAAAAATTATAAATTATTTATATATTTTGGATGCTGTTTCTCAGATACATCATTTATTAATCTTGTCTCCCATTCTGTAGTTGGCCTTTTAGTTTTGGTGATTATTGCCTTCCTATGCAGAAGTTTTTTATCTATTTTTATTTTTTTAATTTTTTTAAGGTTTATTAATTTTTCAGAGACAGAATGTGAGGGGGGAGGGGCAGAGAGAGAGGGAGACACAGAATCCGAAGCAGGCTCCACGCTCTGAGCTGTCAGCACAGAGCTCAATGTGGGGCTCAAACTCATGGACTGTGAGATCATGACCTGAGCTGAAGTCAGACGCTTAACTGACTGAGCCACCCAGGTGCCCCAGAAGTTTTTTATTTTAATGAAGTCCCAATAGTTAATTTTTGCCTTTGTTTCCCTTGCCTTAGAAGACATTCCTAGTAAGAAGTTGCTGCAGCCGATGTCATAGAAGTTACTGCCTGTGTTCTCCTGTAGGATTTTAATGGTTTCCTGTCTCACATTTCGGTCTTTACTACATTGTGTATTTATTTTTTGTATGTTGTAAGAAAGTGGTCCAGTTTCATTCTTTTGCATGTTGCTGTCCAGTTTTCTTAACACCATTTGTTGAAGAGACTGTCTTTTTCCTATTGGGTATTCTTTCTTGCTTTGTCGAAGACTAGTTGACCATATAGTTTGGGTCCATTTCTGTTTTTTTATTCTGTTCTATTGACCTATTTTTGTCCAGTACCAGACTGTTGTGATTACTACAACTTTATAATATAACTTGAGGTCTGGAATTGTGATACCTCAAGATTTTTTTTTTTTGTTTTTCAATGTTCCTTGACTATTTGGGGTCTTTGTGGTTCCATACAAATTTTAGGATTTTTTTTTTCCTAGCTCTGGGAAAAATGCTGTTGGTATTCTTGTCTTCTCCTAACCTTAGGAGAAAATCTCAGTTTTTCCCCATTGAGGATGATGTTACTGTTGGTTTTTTTAATATATGGCCTTTATTATGTTGAGGTGTGTTCCCTCTAAACCTACTTTGTTGAGGGATGGATGAATGGATGTTTTACCTTGTCAAATGCTTTTTCTGAATCTATTGAAATGATCATATGGCTGCAATCTTTTCTGTTATTGATCTGATATATCATGTTGATTGATTTGAAATATTGAACTACCCTTGCCTCCTGGCAATAGACTCAACTTTTTGTGGTGAATGATTTTTAAATGTATTGTTTGATTTGGTTTGCTTGTATTTGGTTGAAGATTTTTACATCTATGTTCATCAGAGACATTAGCTTGATTTCTCTGTTTTAGATGTCTTTATCTGCTTTTGGTATCAGGGTAATGCTGGTCTCAGAATGAATTTGGAAGTTTTCCTTCTTTTTTTCTTTCTTGGAATACTTTGAGAAGAGTAGGTATTAACTCATCTTTAAATATTTGGTAGAATTAGCCCGTGAAGCCATCTGGTCCTGGACTTTTGATTGTTGGGAGTTTTTTGATGACTGACTCAATATCTTTTCTGGTTATGGATCTGTTCAAATTTAGTCCATTTATATTCAAAGTGATTATTGATAGGTACTTATTGTCATGTTGTTACTTGTTTTGTGGTTGTTCCTGAAGACTTTCTATCATCTTTTCTCTCTTTTATGTGTTTCTTATATTCTTTAGTGATGTATTCAGATTTATTTCTCCTTATTCTTTGCATGTTTGTCACTGGTTTTTGACTTGTGGTTGCCATTAGGTTTGAATCCAACCTTTTCTTCAAATAGCAGTATATTAAGTTGATAGTCATTTATTTATTTTTTTAATGTTTATTTTTTGAGAGAGAGAGAGAGAGAGAGACAGAGACAGAGACAGAGACAGAGACAGAGTGTGAGAGGGTGAGGGGCAGAGAGAGAGGGAGACAGTATCCATGGCAGGCTCCAGGCTCTGAGCTGTCAGCACAGAGCCTGACATGGGGCTTGAATTCACGAACCGTGAGATCATGACCTGAGCTGAAGTTGGACGCTTAACCAACGGAACCGCCCAGGCACCCCAAGTTGATGGTCATTTAAATTTGAACCCATTCTTTTCTCTTCTCCTCATGTTTACCTATATGTTATTATATTTTGCATCCATTTTTCTTTGTGAGCTTCTTGACTGATAGTTTACATAAATATTCATGTTTACTACTTTTGTGTTTCCTGCCTTAATCCTGTTACTTTGGTCTTTGTTTTCCATTCAGTGTCCCCTTTAATATCTCTTGCAGGGATGGATTAGTGGTTACAAAGTCCTTTATTTTTTGTTTGTCTGGGAAACTCTTTATCTTCCCTATTCTAAATGACAGCATTGCTGGATAGAGTATTCTTGACTGCAGATTTTTCCCATTCAGCACTTTGAATATATCCTGCCACTCTCTTCTTGCTTTCCAAATTTATATGGAGAAATCTCCACCTAGCCTTATGAGTGTTCCCTTGTAAGTTACTGACTACCTTTGTCTTGCTGCTTTTAGGATTTCTTCCTTTATACTATATACTGCAAATGTAATTACAATATGTCTTGGTGTTGGCCCACTTGTTGAATTTGATGGGAGTTCTCTGGTGCTTCTGGATTTGGATGTCTGTTTCCTTGCCCGCATTAGGTGTGTTTTCAGCTATTATTTCTTCAAATAAATTTTCTGTCCCCTTTTCTCTTCTTCTTCTGGGACTCCTAAAATATAAATCTTATTACATTTGATAGAGTTATTGCGTTCCCTCAGTCTCTTCTCATCTTCCATAATTCTTTCTCTCCTCTGTTCAGTGTCATTGCTTTCCAGTACTGTCTTCAGGTAACTAATTTGTTCCTCTGCCTCTTCCAGCTTGTTGTTCATTGCATTAAGCATGTTTTAATCTCCTTTATTGTATTATTTATCTCTGGTTGATTCTTTTTTAACTCTTTTATCTCTGTGGTAAGTTGTCTCTGATATCTTCTCTTCTTTCCTCAAGCCCAGTGAGTATCCTCATGACCTTTGCTTTAAATTCTCTGTCTGGAGTGTTACTTATATCTGTTTTGCTTAGATCTCTGGCAGTGGCCTTATCCTTTTCTTTCATTTGGGATAAATTCCTCCATCTTGGCATTTTGTGTCAGTCTCTGCCTTCTTCTGTGTGCTAGAAATGCCGGTTATGTCTCCTGCTCCTGCAAGTAATGGCCTTATGAAGAAGAGGTCATGTAGTGCCCAGGGCCTGGCACCTCAGGGAATGTCTCTGGTGTGTCCTGCATGTGGTCTGCTATTGTGTTTTGGCTGCTCTAGCCTTCAGGCCTGTTGACTTCAGAGGCTCTCCTTGCCTGGTGTGGGCCCAATTTAGTCCCTGGCCTGAATGTGGCAAGTTGTAACTAAGTATGCTCTGATCTGCTGGTGAAAGTAGACCTGTCACCACCTCTACCAGAAGGGATACCTTGAGAAACTTTCTGGTGGGGAGATGTGGTGTGGGCAGGTGGTTTGTGCTGGTTTTCTGGGGGAGAGGCCAGATACAATGGGACTGAGGCAAGTATTCCTGAGAAAAGGCTATTCCACTGGAGCACCCTGAGGTGTGGGGCTTAGCGTCCACAAGTTATGCAGCCAGTTTCCACTTTGTGCTGCTTCCTGCAGGTGGCTATGCTGAGTGGTTGGGGAAGAAAATGCTGCCAGGCAGCTCCTTTGTTCCGTGAGAGTTGTCTCTGTGAAATCTGCCATTCAGGAACAAGCTCCAAGAAGAGCGATATTCTCCTCACTGTGTGTCCCTGGCATTTTTCAAGTTGCTATTTCCATGCTGTCTGCCCTTGCCTTCCCTCTGAGAGCGGAGCAGGGCAATGCCCTCCAGGCTTTATTGCAAACAAGCCACTGACTTGTAAAACTCCAGGCTTTATGTCCCACTGGTTGCAAGAACTCATGAAGTTCCACACCTCTCATTTACCAAACCACTGGCTATGTGGTTCTTGTACATTCTTGTGTGTTCCCCTGTGTGTTCTGCTCTCTCTCACACTTCTTAGCTACCATGGCTCCTCCTGTCTGCAACAGCCAGGATCCATTTCTCCCTTAAACCGTGGCTCTTCATTTCGTACCTTCTTCACTGGGGCTTCTTTTCTCTCTTTGATTGCAGAGTTTGTTCCGTCAGTCATCAGATGGATTTCTGGGGTACTTTGGATGATTTGATAGTTATCTTGTTGTATTCATGGGATGAGGTAAGCCTAGGGTCTTCCTACTCAGCTACTATCTCCTCCCTCTGCCAAGATAAGCATACTCTTAATCTCCTTTATCTATTTTCCATCCCCCTCCCACCTCCCCTCTAGCAAATACTGCTTTGTTTTCTGTATTTAAGAGTCTGGTTTTTTGTTTGTCCCTTTTGTTTGTTTTCTTCCTTAAATTCCACATATGAGAAAAGAAAAAAATCCACACATGAGTGGTCATACCATATTTGTCTTTCTCTGATTAATTTTACTTACCATTATAGCCTCTAGGTTCATTCCTGTTGCTGCAAATGGCAAGATTTCATTCTGTTTTCATGGCTGAGTAATAGTTCATTATATATACGTAGTTAGGTGCAGGTTCAAAGTTAGGTCCAGGTTTTAGCATTCTGCCATATTCAGTATAGCATTCTGAATTTCCTGTGACCAATTTTCCCTTTGTAATGATTTGATTTTCAGTGAAACCTTCCAGGTATCACTTTGAAGTAACATATATAACCAAGTTATTACCCTGTGAGCTGAACCAAACATTTAGCAGGTTGCTTGCACATCAAACATAAAAAAAAAAAAAAAATGTTTATTTATTTATTTTGACAGGAAGAGAGACAGAGCAGGGGAGGGGCAGAGAGAGACAGAGGGAGAGAGAGAATACCAAGCAGGCTCTGTACTGTCAATGTAGGGCCCAACATAGGGCTCGATCTCACGAACTGTGAGATCATGACTTGAGCCAAAATCCAGAGTCAGACACTTAAACAACTGAGACACAAGGCTCCCCAAAACTTTTTTTAGAGCTGTAGTTAAAAGAATGTATTATTTTTTTTTATTTGAATAATTTTCCTGATGGAATTTGAAGATACTTTTGGAAGACCAATAGTATACAGCTTGATATTCTGCTGATATAAATAAAAATGGTATTAAACATAATATTTGTATTTAAATACAAAAATATCCCAGCGTATAGTTCAAGTACTAAAATGTAGATATAACTGAATACACATTAGAGAAGATATAAAGGCCAGCATGGTGCTTAGATACAGTGGTCAGTCAAATCAATGAGCTGATATTAAAGCCACTGATACATGCATCATTCATGATGATACTGTGTAAAAAAATAATAATAATAAAATTTTTATTTTTTAGCCAAATATTTTTAGCATTATAATTAGTAGAAAACATATTGTGAATCCATACTTTCACAGGAAAGGAAAAAGACCAATCAATCCTTTTTTTTTTTTTTTAATTCTGGATAATCTACAAAACTAACTTAAATCTTTTTGAACAGCATACAAGTTTTAATGAATCTTAGAATTTCATGGAATGTGTAATGTCAGTAATAATGCATACAAACAAATTAAATATAGAGACATAAAATATGAAACCGAGCAAACAAAATAATGTATATGGTTATACTACAAGGTACTGAGGAGGGATTAAAATAAAAGTCACATGTGATGCCTGCTAATGCAAGGTCACTCTTATTTGATTTTGGAAAAGAAAAATTAATGTGTGCAAAGATAAATATACTGCAAATAACATAAGGAATACACTATTTTGGTTTGAAACAGAGTCGTTTAAAATCATATTAGCAAATTAGGGGTGTGTAGGTGGTGCGGCTGGTTAAGCATCTGGCTCTTGATATCAGCTCAGGCCTGAAGTCAATGGGCTCTGCGCTGATAGCATGGAGCTTGCTTGGGATTCTCTGTCTCCCACTCTGTCTCTCTGTCCTTCCCCACTTGCTTTCTCTCTCTCTCTGTCAAAATAAACATCTAAAATTATATTAACAAATTAAAACATTTTTTTATTTAGTTTATACAAAAACTCATTTAAAAAGTATGTGTTTCATACTCAGATATCCTGTCTGTTTCCTGACAAAAATTTGCTGCAAACAAGATTACAATCAGTAATGGCAGGAAGCCTCAAGGATTTTTTATTTCATTTTTTTTATTTACCTGCTTTAAGACTCTACTCTTGCGTATGAAAATGCAATAAATTAGTGCTGATATAGAGATGATAGAATGCTATCATTCGTATCATAACACTTGTCCATATCAGTTATATTTAACTTCTATGTGGCACATTACTATTAACTAAACTTTATATTTTGTTCAGATTTCCTTAGTTTTTCCCTAATGTCCATTTTCCTTCCAGCATCCCATCTAGGATACCAAGTTACATGTAGTTGTCAAAACTCCTTAGGGTCCTCTTGAAGATGACAGTTTCCCAGATTTTGTTTGCTTTTGATGACTTTGCCAGTTTTGAAGATTGCTGGAAGGCATTGTTTAGAATGTCTCTCTGTTTGGATTTGTATGATTTTTTTCATGATTAGACCAGAATAATGGGTTTTTGAGAGGCAGTTCACATCAGTGAAGTGCCATTTTCATCTAATCATATCAAAGGTACATGCCACCAATATGACTTATCATTGATGATGTTTACATGATCACTGGGTCAAGGGAATGTTTGCCATTTTCTTAACTGTGAAGCAGTGTTTTTCTCATCCTTTCTCTACTCTTTGGAAGCAAATCACTAAGCAAAGTATATCCTCAAGGGCTGAGCAGTAGAGCTCTCCCTTCTTGAGGGAGGGTTATCTGCATAAATTCTAGCTTCAAGCATTTGGTATTATTATTTTTGGGAGACTTTAGCTCTCCTAGTAGGAGGGTGTTTAGTAGTTAGAAGCCATATAAAGCTTTTCCACTTTTATTTAGATCCATTTAAACATACTCATGTCAAATGTCAACTTGGACAGAAAGTGCAAGTTCTTTATGTCATCCAATGCCATGCATCACCAGCACTTTCATCAGAGATTGTTTGCCTGCCCCACTTAACCTACAGCCTCAGAATTCTTGTTTTGCTGCTTGCCATTTGCCCAATTCCCTTCTGCTTCCACACGGGGGTACAATAACACGCAATTAACTATCATAACTTTTCATTTTTTCCTTTTAACATTTCACTTTCTTTTAAGAATATTCTGCTTCTCCAACCAAAATATATGGGCACAATGCAAATGAAAGTAACAAGTCATCTTGTCCAAATACTCTGAAAAATGGATCCTGTGTTCCCTTGAGTGCTCTCAGTTTCTACATCCTCCAGTTCCATCATCTGTTTTAGGAGCTTACTTACTACACACACACACACACACACACACACACACACACACACACACCACCTTATCTGAATGTAAGTGTGCATATAGTAATTTATGTAAAAGAAATTTGGCATATAAAATTTTTTAAGTTCTACATGGCTTTTAACTTTTACAGTTAATATGTGCCAATTAATTAATTAATTTTGTTTACAAAAAGAATTGTTTTTTGTTTACAAAAAATTAATTAATTTTGTTTACAAAAAGAAACTGAAATGTATGAGAAATTAATACAAATACATGTTTTAATATGCTTCATGCTACTTGCTACCCATTGTTTTGAAATTTTCGGGGTGTGGTGGATGGAGTGTATCTAATGGCTCCAGTTCTTCAGCTTCTTTCTATCAACACCTGCTGCTCTGTAACATGCTGAGCTTCCCTCTCTGACACTGCGGGCAGCCATGCTCTTGGATTTGGACAGATATTCACAGGCGTGGTACGAGAAGAGACTGGGAAAATCATTTGTGCATTTCTGACTGTGCTCTTGATCTTGTCATGGCCAACATCACAAGCCTGGGCAGGCCTGCTAGGGTCTAGAAACTATGCCTGGGATCTCTGTAAGAGTCAGTGAGAGCCTTTGTTAGACAAACTAGGCCATCATAGTTTAAATGCTATAGGCTTGTAAGGTGACTTCACACATGTAAGTGAGCCCTTGAGATTGGTCGAGTGCGGCCCAAACAGTGGAATCTCAGAAACACATGAGCTA
Organism: Herpailurus yagouaroundi; assembly: GCF_014898765.1. Taxonomy (NCBI): domain Eukaryota; kingdom Metazoa; phylum Chordata; class Mammalia; order Carnivora; family Felidae; genus Herpailurus; species Herpailurus yagouaroundi. The sequence continues at coordinate 716,420 of NW_024412442.1, forward strand.
ATTATATATTTGTTGTTGTAGGGTACCACATTAAAAAAATTGTTACATAGCGTTATTGTGGGAATAAGTAACTGATATTAGACTTTCATGCTAAAACTGAGGAAATGTAGTTTTGAATCTCTTTAGATTTTCCCATATATGTGTATGCATGCGTGTGCTGGAAACATTTCAAATATATCAAGAAATGAGCATTAATTTCATAGAATATTTCTGTTAAAAAATGACCTATGAATGTTATTTGGTTTAACTTCCCACCAGTGGAGAACAACTCAGGCAATAGTCTTTTCAGGTGGTCACCCAGACCTTGGAAGTTGAAGTTCCCAGGTAACTCACTATCTCAGCAGGAGAAAACCCCTAGTATTTTTCATTAGGCCAGTTTTTTTTTCCTGGAAACTGTAACTTTTGGTCCTATTTCTTCCTCTCAGATGATAAGGAATAAAGACTATTCCCTCCTTTATGATTATATTTAAAGTAACTCTTAAGCCCCTTCCCTTATACATGTCACCATCTCTTTAGGCTGCTGTCGGCCTTAGTCTACCTGAACCTTTTAGTATAGCTTTCCACCTCTTCTCTGTGTTGAATCTTAGACCTGTAACCTCCCTTCAAATTTTGTACTTTGCCAACATTCCCCTCTCACATGTGCACTAACTTGACACTCTCAGTGCAACCATCTGAGTCTTCAGGTAATTTTATATCCACTGGGAAAGTTTGTCACAATATTGATACACTCTCTGTTCTTAAAGCCAGTGAGAGGGCATCGTGCTATCATATTTTGAATTTATTTTTCAAGATTAATTTCTGAATTTTAGGAGATAAGTCTACACCTTTCATCTTCCTTTCCTGTTGGCCTTCTTGAAAGAAAATTCATGATTATTTCATCAATACGTCATCACATATTCATGTTTACAAAATTTTTTTCAACACTGTTTTTCTACCTGGTACCTTTTCGGAAAATACAGGATTTTTCCCAATATAATGAAAAACATATATTGTGTTCTCATTTATACCAACTTTGTACTAACAGAGGTCATATTAAAGCATTTCTCTGGTGTTCTACTGTATAATTTTGTGAGGTTTTTTTTGATGTGGAAAAGAGGCAGTAAAGAATGACAGTTGAGTTATTTCTGTAGCACTCCTATCTTTGTCTGATAATATCATCAATATGTTCTTAATCTAGGAAATCTAAGTATTAAAGTGGTTTCAGGAAGATTGACATCGTAAAAAAGAACAACCTGGATCCTCATTTACAAGTAAAAAATGCTGAGTATTATTCTGGAGGAGTAGTATATTTCTCATGTATATACACTGTTTCTATTTTGAATCTGTACCCCCTACAACTATATTAATTTTGGGTCCCTAAGTCATTTCCCAGCCATAAGTGATCAAAAGATATTACTTTCTCAAAAAAAGCTTTTATTATGTGAAAATTTTGAAAAAATACGACAATTGATAAGCAATGAAACAATATCATGAAATAATAAAATATTTGAATTTTTCCAAATCTCCTTGTATCTCAACTGTGTACCCTCAGCCTTCCAGAGACAGCTACAAAATTTTGGACTTTACGATTATTTCTAGTCTTCGCTTCTAAAGGAGGCCTTAAAAACCAATACCTTAGTAATCATTGCAGAACTAAACTTGCTTTGCAAACCAAAGTTGTGCTAATTGGACACATGGCATACAGCGTATGCTATGTAGTAGGTGTAGGACTAGCAGAGGGAGATAGACGATGCTGCCTCCTTGCTGGGAACACCAGGCGAGGACATGAAAGGACACAGTGTGAGAGGAGGGTGATGGGTGGACTCCTCTGCAACATCGTAGTCCTAGGGTGAGGCTATGAATGGAAGCTTATATATCAGAGTTCTAAATATTTAAAAGTTACAAGTAAAGCAAACATACTAATTTAAAAATATATATTCTAACCTTCTAACTTTACGAATCTACCATGACAACTGCCTGGGTGTCAAGGTTCACACTTAAAATTCTCAGACTATCTTGGTGTTTTTCTTCGAAATAGAAGTGTCTGGCCTGCAGAGAGTCCTGCCTGTCCTCACACCCCAGCTGTTGTTCTGCACTAAAGTAACCCTACATTGGTAGATGTCCCAGCCTCTGCTTAATCTCCACCCACACTTCCAGGAAATAGGTACTTCTTGGCCCTTTAGGATCAGGAAGAAGCTTGAGCACAACTTGGAAATAGCCTGGGGGTCACTGGAGAGAGACGTGTGGGTTCTGGATCTGGAGAATGGTCTAGGATGATGGTTCAAGATCCAGGTGGGTTCCAGGAATGTTTTGTCCCTGGGGAGGGAAATGATCAGAAGAGGACCTGAGTAAGGATCTTTAAAGCACAGGACACGTGCTGTAAAATCTGTACTGGTAAATAGGTAGAGAGGCATGATGTGGGCTGTGATAGTCCAGAAGAAGAGAAGCAAAGTCAGTGTTCCTGGGATCCGCAGGGGACCCTTACTAGCTGCCCTTGTCACTGCCATTCTCTCCAAGAAATGACTACAAGGTGCCCTTAGATTGCCTGGGAAGCAAGAAGCCGCTGGCAGCCAAAAATTTTGCCCTTATGAACTCTCATGAAAGAGAAGAATCCCTGATAATAGCAGGGCTGCTGTTAGAGTGGAATAGAAAGTAAAAGGGATGTAAATCTGGATTTCAGTTAGAAAAGACAGAGGTTAAAAGTTACGCTTGGTATGTATAACCACACACAAATACATACATAGTGCTGAACTATCACTTTCAGTATTTAGTTATTTAGTTATGACATTGAAACGCTGGAAATAGTTATAAAGAACAGGTCAAATCTTAGCTATTCTGTGCAAAATATCTCTTTGTCATTAGGAAAAGAAAATGAAAAGTGAGAGAGATGGGAAAGACCATAAAGATCATTTAATTTAGGATTCTTCAGGCCTGGGATATTCCAGATTTTATATAAAATACCACGTTTGTAGGTATATGCTAGCAAAATCTCCAAAAGATCCGCAACCCCCAAAAGATAAAGTCTTGATGTTTTCATTGTACAAATGAAGAAAATGAGGTCCAGGTAGTCCAGGGGCTTGCTTAGGTGACGCATCCTGTGACCTGTCACCTGCAGCCCAACATCCTACCACCTGGCCTCTGCTCTGAGCTTGCATGTTTAGACAACTGCATATCTACCAGATCTGCTTTTTTGGGTTGCATGTATGGAAACAGTTTTTACGAGCCATTTGATTTAGGTGTTTTCTTGTGCTGTATAAGAGCACTTTACAGGCATGTCAGCAGCCACCTTGGCCTAATAAATGCTTTTAGTCAGCAGAGTACAAGGTGAATTTTCGGCATTCATAATCTTATTCAGAAAATAGCACTTTCAAAATTAAGTATTCAAGGAGATTTTAACCTCAATGTTAGTTTTTTCCCCTATTTCATCACGATAAAATTAAGGTACAGAATTACTTTGTATTGTTTTTTAAATGGCAACATGTAGGGTTATTTCACTCACTCTAATGACACATATATACACATAGACATATGTTAATCTCCAGGTGTTATATAAGTATAAAAATTTCTACATATTTTATCTATAAATATTCACTGAGAGAGAGAGAGAGATTTGTCCACAAATGCTATTGAGAAAAGCATAGTCTGAACGTTGCTCAGCAGAATAGCATTTGTCCATAAAACTCAACATGTTTGATTATTAAGATTGGAAAGCTTTGTACTTGGAACTAATTTCAAATCATAGTCCATTTAATGTCTGGTTGTTATGATAACCACGTCACATACTTTCTCTTATTCTCAGCTTCTTCATATGTAAATACAGTGACCACTCATGAGGTCACTGAGAGTATTAAATAAGATCGTCTTTGTAAAGCAAGTAGAACAGTGCCTGAAATAGAAAGACTCTGGTGAAGCGAGTAGTATTTTGCTACCAGGAAATGCTTCTAACTCCTTAAGACCTCTGTTACCTTTGGTCCTTTGTGAAAGAAAGAAGTTCACAGAGTACAAAATAACTAATCTCTAATGCCAAGAGTACCAATAAAATCCGATACAGCTCAGTCTCAGAATTAAGTCAAGTTTCCTTTCTGATCAGAAGTAGCAAAAGTATTTCATCTCTAGACACACACACTGATTGTGAGGAGTGTGCTGAGCAATGGAAGGATTGAGCTCAGGAGAATCTGTCTCTGCCTTCTTGATGTCACTGTCCATTTCTTCGAGATCCTTTGTTTCAAGAAGAGGAAACACCTCTTGAGTAGCCAAGAGGAAGTAGCCTTCCGAAAGTAGCCTTTCGGAAGTTTTCTTGGAATAAAATTAGCTGCCTCTACTAGCTGTTAAATTCTGAGTTTCTAACATTTTTCCTTACATAATTTCTTAGAAGGCAGGTGGCGTTCTGTAACACTATTTACCAGAAGTTCTAAATAATCAATCATGTTAGTCTGAAAATGCTTTCAAGTCTTCAGCCTTCTTTCTACCTGGAATTCTAGATTTGCTTTTTCAAATATTGAAAAAAGACTAATTGCAATTGTCCTCTATTGGCCAAATGTTGAAAATATGTAAGGTAGATAGAATTTGCTTTGGGGTATTATCTAAAATTTTGCTCACATTTTTATCCTTACCTATCCTGTTCTAATCCCTGACTAAACCCACTATCAGCTAGATATGTAATGATTCACACTATGATGCCACATTTCAATCCCCATTTTAATAGTGTCCGTAATCCCAAAGTAATGCATCCTTAATGGTGACACAAGAAAAATAGGGGACAATGGTTAATTGGAGGAGAGTCTTTCCAACACTCTTCAAATTATAGAGTGTGAGCAATTATGATGTCTAATTGCCCATGCCCTGAGCTCTTCCATGACTGATAAGGTATTACAGCTACCTACATGGAGTACTGCACGCAGTGGAGACAAACTGGTGTATGAATACCAAAAGGCATTTGGGGGCCTTTGTGCAGGTCACTTAATATCTCTTAGACTCAATTTCATTATCTGAAAAACACAGACAAAAAAAATTTCTATAATATCATTATAAGGATTTAACTGGGAATAATACATGACATATCACAGTATCTGCAATAATATACCAAGCACTCAAAATGGAACAATGTGACAATATATTAAATCATTTTGCCTTAAAGATGAGAAAATTATGGTCCTGAGAGTTTTGGATGACTTGCCTAAGTTACACAATGAGTTTATTGAAAAATAAATGGACTAGAATTTAGGTATTCTCACTTCTGGCCCAGTAATAATCCATTGACAAGAAATCCTGAAAGTAAATTAGAAAGGTACAACGTGTTCTAGTTCTCCAGGGGTATTATAATACTGTTGTTAGAAATAACATATTCAGGAAAAGGATTTAATTTGATTAATATATTAAAGAGTAGATTTATAAATTTATTTACTAATTTTTCAGCCTGTCAATTACCAATCATTTTTTTCTTCTTCACTTAGGGTATAATTATTAATAATAGTGTAATTACCACTGACTTCTGATGTAAAATTTTTTTCAGATGCTCTACATACTTCATTTATATTTATTTAATGCTAAAAACTCACAAAAGGAAAATAAATAATAAATATAGGGGAAACAACTTGCAGAAAATAATTTAAAAACTTTTTATAACCCTGAAATAAGCTTTTTTCTTATTGCCTTTATGTGTTTGTTTTATAGTTGGTATTTTCCTGTTCTTCTGCTTATGTTGTACTTTCTTCCCCTTCAAGTACATATCCTGCTTCCCAGCCTTGGTTTGCTTTAGATTCTTTGCTTATTTGTCTTGTTTATAAAGGCTCTACATTAAGACTGTTACATGCATTCTTTGTAATAACTAAAAAACTGCCTATTTCTAGTGTTCTTTTGAAATGTATACATTTTACAAAATTTGATACCACTAAATATAGTCTTCAGTTTATTAAAGGCATCCTTGCTGAGGGACCAGAAATATTTAACAATGCAGTATTATCTAAAAAGTCTGCCCTAGAGCCAAGTTTAGCTCATTATCCTGTTATCTTTCTGCTCTGTGTCTGGGAAACTTCAACAGCCACCTTCTTCTTCATCATTATCATCATCATCATTATTTTAGTGTATTCTGTTATATTTTGAGAGACCATTTAATTTTTTAAATCACAATTTCCTCTTTTCTATTCAATTTTTTTGTTATTGAGGTTATTGTTTTTTGTAGGGAGTGAGGGGAGTGACTTCTATACATCAGATTAGAACCATATAGAACTTTCTAGATTTTTCTCTGTATTTCATAACTTTTACTGTTATTTGTCATGCTTTTTTTGTCCCTATAGTTTGGAAATTGTTCTTAATCTGTCTTTTGGGTAACTTTTCTAACTTTTTTCCTGTAGTTTTTTTTTTTTTTTAAGATTGCTTTCCAACAAAAATATCTTCAACTCCTCTGATATTTTTTTTCTTTTTTTCTTTCTTTAAATAATATCCTGGGTTCGCTTTAGGGATACAGTATATTCTTGAATCTTTCTAACACACAAATTTGAATTTGCAAGGGCTTAAAATGCTTTTCCATTTCTAAGGATGAGAATAGCATGGGAACATACAACTGGAATAATAGCCTAGCACCCTGTGAGTCAGGCAGGCTTAGTAATCATTGTGAGGAAGGAGGATGGAGTAGAGTCGAAGGCTGTGGAAAGGTCCTGGAGCAGAATAAACGAGGCAGTGTATGAACACTAATGAAAGGACTCTTGAGGGGCAAAAGACTTGGCATGGATGGATGACTATCCTCGCAAATATTATAAGCCAAATCTTAACTTTTCTGGAAAGCGGAGTTTGCTCTGACCGTCATTATCCTGTGTCTAACAGTTTGAAGGGTGTAATAGACTTACAAATGCATAGTTGTGTAATTTTGTCAAATATTTCCAGTACCGACGGAGAGCTCAGTAGATTCCCTCTAAGTAGATTTCCTCTTGCCAGGAAAAGCAAATTTGAGGAAACAAACAGAATACAGTTCATTTACTTATGTATGCACTTTACATTTACTTCTTTCATGTCAAGAATTTAAACCCCATCTGAGGTTTTCTAAGTTAGGAGTTTCAGTGTGATATTTTTGCTCTAGACACCACATGATATTTTTATGTAGTGTAGTTTTTAAAAGTATCATTTCTAGTATTAAGTGACTGTTCCTATGCCCTTCAGGTGACAACCTTATAAATGTCATGAAAAGAGAGAACTCTATCACCTACCTACTGTTAAAATAACACTACACAACATACCTCTCCGAATCTCAGTAACTTGAAATGATATGCATTTGTCTGGTCAGGGTCTGAGAGTCAGTGATTTAGGCTGGGCTTCACTGGTTGATTCCTCTTGTTTGGTGTGGATTGGCTGCCAGCGGTAGGGGGCAGGGGGAGGGGAGGTGGAGAACACTTCCTGCATCTCATTTCCTGATGGGCTCCCCTGGCTGTGATCTCCTAACACTGGCAGAGAGAAAGTGCTGCCAAGCCCAAATGGGAAGTCCCTGTGAGAAGGACAGAAACACAAGGAGGACCCTCAATGCAGTCTGTCCACAGCATGGACTTACTGTTGATTAGTTACGTATGTATGAATTACATTTCTCACCCAAATATTTTGACCTCCATTTGTAGGTAGAAATACCTTTTGTATGATAATTTAGTACCTATATCTCTAAAGGCCTGTTTTGATATTTCTTTCTGTATGTGTATATCTGTGTGTGTGTGTGTGTGTGTGTGTGTGTGTGTGTGCATACACACTTAAGATCTCTTTTAAACTAGGCATGTAGGGCCAACTGTGGGAAAATCCAGGGAAATCTGCATGAAAGTTTTAGTATAAGGAAAGCAAAAGAATAAACAGTTTGGAGAAAAAGGATTAGACCACAGCCTGGGATTTGCCTTGGTGACTGGCAGATTGGTGATTTTCTAAGAATTTTGAAGAACATTGAGTGTGTTGGTTTCTTTTATCTTGCTTTAAGTTGTATACATTTTAAGTTGTGTTAATTTGGGGATGAACTGCCCAGGGCTTGCAACAGTCATGCTCTGAAAACAATGTTGTCAATGAATCAATCTCATGGCTTCTCTTTTTAGCTGTAGTTTTTTCTAGAGCATCTAACTATTGAAATCTGAAAGCTGAGGGAAAGTTTAGATTAAATCATCAAAGAATGCAATGCATTCCAGATAGTTTCTCTGTATTAGGGCCATCTAGCCCGGACAGATTGAGGTTTCAGGTGTTTTAGAATCTGGCATTTCTCTCTTTCTACTATACATTAAAAATGTTAATTTATATACATTAGAGTCAAGACTTACAGTTCTGTGACCAAAAAAATCAGGCACCTTTAATAAATATGTGATAAAAATTTACAATACTATGCTCATTTGAGTGTACCAACATACTGACTTTTTAAATCACCAGTACATTTATAACTGAAATTAAAATATCCAAAAGTAGTTTTCATGAGAAAATAAAATTAAAATATTTCAAGTCTTCACAGACAAACTTGTTAAAGTCACTGATGATGAAGGTTCTTTTTACTGTTAGTTGTGTAAGGAATGTTAAAATTTTGAGTAAAACATTGCAGGACACAGCTTTTGTGTCTGACAATTCTAGGGTCACCCATAATCCTGCTAACTCTGAAGTGTCCATGACATTTTCCTATCAGGCATCTTTTTTTCAATATTTCATAAATGGATTATTGTATGTGTAATTGTGAATTATTTATATCAACTCTTCATTTTTGGCTAAATTTACTACCTTTGAAAGTGGTTACAGTTTCTACAGCAAATATTTAACTTTGTTGCAATTTCAGCATCTTTAAAAGATTTTTTCCATTTACAAGAAAGTAAAAATTTTTAATTTTGTGTTCTTCAAGTCCCAACTAGAATGTGAAGTTTACATATTTCATGTAAGAGAACTTATGTCACATAAATTAAAATATTCATAAAAAATTCAAAATTGTAGATGAATTTATATTTGAATATATAGTACAGTATTTTCAGTTTACTTTGTATTTTAGTCAAGTTTATATATGAATGTACTTTAAAGTGTCAAGTGTTCCTGTGCCTTTTCCTCTACCCATTTCCTGTTTTGCAGATGCAACTGCTTTCAGCTATTTTAACTGATTCTTTTGAGATATCTCCATATCTCTAAATAACATGCTTATACTGCTATTTCTTGATTTTTTTATTAATAGGCTTTATTTATTGACTTCCTGCTGTGGAACATGAAAATTTAGCTTTCTTTCATCTTCTGGCCCCTACCACACATGTGCACACTTTTGAGCTCTCATCTTCTCGAAATAGTACATCATAATTTTGATTAAATGAATATTCATGTCTGTCATATTAGGAAAGCATTCAGAGCTCAGTCATGCACTATACAAGGGTGCTTTATCTTTCCTTTCAGGATTTTGTTTCCTCTTGTGTTAATAATGGCCTATTTTTGTTTATTTACTGTGGGGTTTTTTTGTACCTAATCCTAAGTCATGCTTCCAGTCATATAATGTACCTCTAACTATTTACAGGAATCTTATATATATTATGCAAATTTTATCTTCCTCAAGAAATCTCTCCCAGAGCTTTATAACCAAATCCCACCAGCTGGAAGGATCGAGGGTGCTACCTTCTAACTCCATAATGATTGAAGGAACCCTCAGGAGCTTGCTTTTTATGGGGGCCCTGTGGACTAGTGCCACATAATGGCAGATAAAGCAAAACTGGCTTGTGACTGAGGACTGTTGGGGCGTCCACAGCCTACAAAAAAATGACAGGACGTGTAATACATGTCACATGTTGACCATACATGGACCATGCAGGAAACAAGAACCTAAAATAAGTCATTATTTCCAAGAAGATGTTAGAATCCAAGTCCTCAATATTATGGCTTATATATTATGGCAATGTCAGGGAGATTTTTGTTTGTTTTATTTTCACTTTAAGTGATCTTTCACTTTGCCTGTTAAAAAAAAAAAAAAGGTAACAAAGGAAGCAGGTCTGAGAGAGATTCCACCCCTTCCCTGCCTACCTGTGGGACTGTATTACAATCTACACCTGAGGACAATTTGGGTGTTAAAAGAAGTCAAAAGAAAGACTGATGGGGTCTTTGCCGTCCCTGTCCCCTCTCTATATTTCCACTGCACACGACGCAGAGAGACTGGACGCAATCACTGACTGTGTAAGACTGTCACATAAGCACAGCTGAATTCCATCTTATTACCAAAGGTCATAATAAAATTTGCATATGAGGATGCATGCTTTTCCCTACCTCGCCTCTTAAGCTCTTACTGGAGGGGTTCAATCACCCTTCCAGAAAGGCCGCTTCAGTAAGAAATCTTGAATGCTGTGCCTGAGTTGGTCTTCTGATTTTCTAATCTTTGTTTTCCCAATTTCCAAGCCTGCATTTGGCTCTATACTTTGGGTCAGTTGCTCACATTTACCCTCTGATTCTTCAATTTATTGTTTCACTTATGTTTTATAAATATATTCTAAGAACTTTTATAATCTAAGTATACTTTTGAGCTGGTCAGTTTCTGTAAAAATGAAAACTTTAGAAATTCCTGCTTAGAGAGTCTGGGTCCTAGATGGTTAAAACATATCATTAATAATTTTCTGATTTTGATGTTTGTATTGGCTTTATGAAAGAGAATGTCCATGTTGTGGGAAGTACACACTGGGTGTTCGGGAGTAATATTAGGGCCACGAATCTTCAATGTACTCTGGAATGGTTCCAGAAAAAAAAAGTTCTTTTTTTGTTCTCACAACTTTTCAGTAAATTTAAAATTATTTCAAAAGCACACAGCAAAAAGTTTTCACCTCCTAGAAAATAATGGTTTAAAAGGGACAGGGATCAGAAGTAAAACTTTGATTTTTGTGGGATTTTGCTCTAAAAATTAAATTGCTATAGAGTAGAAAGGGAGAATGCATTCTGAGGAGCTTGCTAGAAATTGTAGTTTTTCATGCATATTTTCATTTCACACTTTGTTTAGAGAAAAAGTAGAGGAGATAGGAGTAAATATAACTCACTTCTGTCACAGTCAATTGTTTATGAAAGTTTGAGTTACTCACCAATTATTTGACTAAGACTCCAGATTTTCTATTTGAAAACATACGGAAAGACCCAGCCTATTCTAGTTCATAGCACAGAGTAGATACAAATAAATGTTTGTTGAATAAATGAATATTATATGCAAAGTCCTTAGCAAAGTATCTTGGCCCCCTTAAATATTAAATAATGGTGGATGTTACTCTTACCACTTTTAAAAAATAAAGAAAATGTACATATACAATGGAATACTATTCAGGCATAAAAATTAAAGAAATCTTGCCATTTGCAAGAACATGGATGAAACTCAAGGGCATTATGCAAAGGGAAATAAACCAGACAGAGAAAGACAGACACTATACTATTATCTATGTAAGGAATCTAAAAACATTTGTACTCATAGAAACAGGGATAGAATGGTGGTAGTCAGAGGCTGGGGTTGGTAAAAAACCAGAGAAATCGGTCAAAGTGTACAAAGTTAACATGAACAAAACTTGGGGGTCTACTTTACAACATGTTGACTATAGTTAATAATACTGTGTTATATATTTGAAATTTGCTAAGATAGTAGAGGTTTATTTTTCTCCTCACATACACAGTGTGAGGTGAGCTTGATTTTGGTAACAAGTTCACAATGTATACATATATGAAATCACACTATACATCTTAAATATATAAAATTTTATTTGTCAATTATGCATTTATGAAGTGGGGGGAAGATAATGTTAAAATGTCTAAAATATTAGCAAATATGCTATATAATGAGGTGTTCAATTGGGATAACAAGTTTGATTTATCATGTCAAGATTTTTTGCATGCTTGTTTCTTGGGGAGGCGCATTGTAAGTTTTTATTTTAATTCTAGTTAGTTAACATACAGTGTTATATTAGTTTCAAGTGTATAATATAGTGACAACACTTGGAGACAACACCCGGTGATCATCACAAGTGCATTCCTTAATCCCCATCACATTTTTTCATCCATTCTGCCCCCCTTCCCCCCTGGTAACCATCAAGTGTATTCTCTGTAAGCAACAGTCTGTTTTTTTATTTGTTCCTCTCTCTCTCTCTCTTTTCCCCTTTGCTTGTTTTGTTTCTTAAATTCCACAAGTGAAATCATGCTGTATTTGTCTTTCTCTGACTGACTTATTTCACGTAGCATAATATTCTCTAGGCTCCATTCACGTCATTGCAAATGTCAAGGTTTCATCCTTTATTATGGCTGAGTAATAATCCATTGTATATATAAACTATATTTTATCTTCTATATCCATTCTTCTGTATCCATTCATCATTTGATGAACATTGGCTGCTTCCATATGTTGGCTATTATAAATAAAGTTTCTATAAACAAAGGGGTGCTTGTAACCCTATGAATTATTATTCTTGTATTTTTGATTAAATGCCTAATAGTGTCATTGCTAGATCAATGGTAGTTCCATTTTTAACTTTTTGAGGAAACCCCCCACTGTCTTCGAGAGTAGCTATGTCAGTTTGCATTCCCACCAACAATACAAAAGATTTTCCCTTCCGCCACATTCTCTCCAACACCTGTTCTTTATTTAGGCCATTCTGACAAGTATGAGGTGATACCTCATTATAGTTTTGATTTGCTTTTGCCTGATGATGAATGATGTTGAGCATCTTTTCATGTGTCTGTTGGTCATCTGTAGGTTTTCTTTGGAAAAATGTCTCTTCATGTCTTGTGCACAGATTATTTGTTTTTTGGGTATTGAGTTTTATAAGTTCTTTATATATTTTGGACATTAACTATTTATCAGATATGTCATTTACAAATACTGTCTCCCATTCTGTGGGCTACCTTTTAGTTTTGGTGATTATTTCCTTTCTGTGCAGAAACATTCATTGTAATGAAGTCCCAATAGTTCAGTTTTGCCATTGTTTGTTTCCCTTGCCTCAGAAGACATATCTAGTAAGAAGCTGCAATAGCCGATGTCAGAGAGCTTATTGCCTGTGTTCTCCTGTAGGATTTTAATGGTTTCCTGTCTCACATTTAGGTCTTTACTACATTTTGAATTTGTTTTTGTGTATGTTGTAAGAAAGTGGTCCTGTTTCATTCTTTTGCATGTAGCTCACCAGTTTTCCCAACACCATTTGTTGAAGAGACTGTCTTTTCCCTATTGGATATTCTTTCCTGCTTTATGGAAGATTAATTGACCATATAATAGTGGATTCATTTCTGTTTTTTATTCCATTTTATTGGCCTATATGTCTATTTTTTGAGCCAGTACCATACTATTTTGATTACTACAACTTTGTAATGTAACAAGGTCTGGAATTGTGAGGACTCCAGCTTTGTTTTTTCTTTTTCAATGTTGCTTTGACCTCTTGGCATCTTTGGTCATTCCATACAGATTTTAGGACTTTTTTTCTAGCTCTGGGAAAAATGCTGCTAACATTCTTGTCTTATCCCTGACCTTAGGAAAAAAGCTCAAGTTTTTCCCCATTGAGGATGATGTTATTGGTGGGTTTTTTGATATATGGCCTTTAATATGTTGAGGTATGATCCCTCTAAACCTATTTCATTGAGGGATGGTTGAGTGGATGTTTTACTTTGTCAAATGCTTTTCCTGCATCTATTGAGATGATCATATGGTTGCGATCCTTTCTCCTATTGATGTGTTGTATCACATAGATTGATTTGTGAATACTGAACTACACTTGCATCCTGGGAATAAATTCAACTTGATTTTGATGAATGATTTTATAATGTATTGTTGAATTTGGTTTGTTTTTATTTTGTTGAGGATTCTTGCAGTTACGTTTATCAGAGATATTGGCCTGTGGTTCTTTTATTAGTGGTGTTTTTATCTTGTTTTGGTGTCAGGGTAATGCCTCATAGAATGAATTGGGAAGTTTTTCTTCCTTTTCTATTGTTTTAGAATAGTTTGAGAATAGGTATTAGCTCTTCTTTAAATGTTTAGTAGAATTTGCCTGTGAAACCATCTAGTCCTGGACTTTTGTTTTTGGGGAGTTTTTTGATGACTAATTCAATTTCTCTGTTGGTTATCAGTCTGTTCAAGTTTTCTCTTTTTTCCTGTTTCAGTTTTGGTAGGTTATATGTTTCCAGGAATTTATCCATCTCTTCTAGGTGGTCCAATTGGCTGACATATAGTTTTTCTTAATATTCTCTTTAAATTGTTTGTATTTCTGTGATGTTGTTGTTATTTCTCCTCTCTCATTTGTGATTTATTGAGTCTTTTCTTTTTTTATGATAGATCTGGCTAGAGGTTTATCAGTTTTATAGATTTTTGTCAAATAACCAGCTCCCGGTTTCCTTGATCTTTCTATTGGGCTTATTGTTTGTTTTCCAGATAACTTATTTCTGCTCTAGTCTTTATTATTTCCTTCCTTCTACTGGTTTTAGCTTCATTTAGTGTTCTTTTTCTAGATCATTTAGGTGTAAGGCTGGATTGTTCATTTGCAATTTTTCTTGCTTCTTGAGGTAGGCTTGTTTTTCTTAAAACCTCCCTCTTAGGACCCCTTTTGCTGCATCCCAAACATTTTGGACATTTTGGACATTGTGTTTTTATTTTTGTTTGTTTCCATGTAATTTTTTATGTCTTCTTTTTTTCTGGTTGACTCATTCATTATTTTTAGACTATTATTTAACCTCATGTATTAGTATATGTGTGTGTGTCTGTGTGTGTGTGTGTGTGTGTGTGTGTGTGTGTGTGTGTGTATTGTGGATGGCTTCTACTTTTATAGCTTTGTGGTAAGAAAAGTTGCTAGCATTATGTCAATCTTGAATTTGTTGAGATTTGTTTTGTGGTCTAATATTTCATCTATTGTGGAGAATGTTTCATGTGCACTTGAAAATAATGAGTATGCTGCTGTTTTAAGATGGAATGTTCTGAATATATCCATTAAATCCTTCTGTTCTAGTGTATCATTCAAAGCCACTGTTTCCTTGTTGATTTTCTGTTTAGATGGGTTGTCCATTGATATAAGTAGAGTGTTAAAGTCCCCTACCATTATTGTATTACTCTGGATTCATTCCTTTTGTTGTTTCTTATTAATTGTTTTATGGATTTGTGTGCTCCTTTGTTGAGTAATAAACATTTACAATTGTTAGATCTTGTTGGATTGTCCCCTTAAATATTATATAGTGTCCTTCTTTGTCTCTTATTACAATGTTTGTTTTAACATCTAGTTTGTCCAATATATGTATTGCTATTTCAGCTTTATTTTGACATCCATTTGCATGATAGATGTTTCTCCATCCCTCACTTTGAATCTGCAGGTGTCTTTAGGTCTAAAATGGTCACTTGTAGGCAGCATATACATGGATCTATGTCTTTTGATGGGAGTATTTAGTCCATTTACATTCAAAGTAATTATTGATAGATATGTACTTATTGTCATGTTATTACTTGTTTTGTGGTTGTTTCTGAAGACTTTCTCTGATCTTTTCTTTCTTTTATGTGTTGTTGATATTCTTTATTGATATATTTAGATTTCATTGTCTTTATTCTTTGCATGTTTATTACTAGTTTTTGACTTGTGGTTACCACAGGTTTGGATATAACCTCTTCTACAAATAGCAGTCTATATTAGGTTGATAGTCATTTAAGTTTAAACCCAGTCTCTTCTTCTCTCTCCCTCATGTTTAAGTATATGTTATCATATTTTATATCCTTTTTTTCTTTTTGAGCTCCTTGACTGATTATTTACAGAAATATTCATGTTTACTACTTTTGTATTTCCTGCCTTTATACGTTCACTTTGGTCTTTCTTTTCCATTCAAAGTGTCCCCTTTAATATTTCTTACAGGGCTGGATAAGTGGTCACAAAGTCCTTTAGTTTTTGTTTGTCTGGGAAACTCTTTATCTCTGTTAAATAGAGTATTTTTGGCTGCAGATTTTTCCTATTCAGCACTTTGAATATATTCTGCCACTCCCTTCTGGCATTCCAAGTTTTTATTGAGAAATCTCACCTAGCGTTATGAATGTTCCCTTGTAAGTTACCGACTTCTTTTGTCTTAACTGCTTTTAATATTTTTTCTTTATCACTACATTTTGCTAGCTAATTTAATTCCAATATCTTTTGGTATGGGCCTGTTTATGTTGAATTTGATGAGAGTTCTCTGTGTCGCCTAGATCTAAGAGGTATGTTCCCTTCTTGAAAGTAGGGAAGTTTTCAGCTATTATTTCTTAAAATACATTTCTGGGATTCCTATAATATGAATGTTTCTATGTTTGATGGACTAGCTGAGTTCCCTATGTCTATTCTAATTTTGTAGAATTCTTTTTTCTCTCTTTGTTCATCATGATTACTTTCCATTACTCTGTCTTCTAGGTCACTAATTCATTCCTTTGCTTCTTCTAGCCTGCTCTTCATTCCATCAAGCACATTTCTTTTTTTGTTTATTGAGTCCTTTTTCTCTGCTATGTTATTCTTTATCTCTATTTAAGTGTCTCACTCATGTCTTCCACTCTTTTCTCAAGTCCAGTAGGTATCTTTATGATCATTACTTTAAATTCTTTATCAGGTATGTTACTTACATCTTTTTCCCTTAGACTTGTAGCTGTGGCCTTGCCCTGTTTCTTCATTGGGTATAAATTTCTCTGTCTTCTCATTTTGTCTAAATCTCTCTACCTGTTTCTGTATGTTAGGAAAGTCAGCCATGTCACCTGTTCTTGAGGGTAATGGCCTTGTGAAGAAGAGGTCCAGTAGTGACCTTCTGTGTAGTGTCCCTTTTTCCTGGGGCCTGGCTTTTCCATAAGTGTCTATAATGTGTGTTGCCTGTGCTTTGTTGTTTTGTCCTGGCTGCTTTATCTTTCAGGCCAGTTATCTACAGACGTTCTCATTGCCTGTTGTGGGCAGTGTTTGGTCCCTGGCCTGAATGAGGCATGTTTTAAGTAGGTTTGCTCTGGTCTGTTCATGAAATAATACTTTCATCACTGCCACCAGAACTGAGACTCTGCAAAACTCCCTCATTGGGAGATGTGGCTTGAGTATGGGTTTGGACCCATCTTCTTGGGGAGGGGGCCTGCCATGCTGGGACTGAGGAAAACATGAGTGAGAGGGATAATTACACTGGAGCATGACAGAGGTGGGGGGCTTGGTATAAGCAAGTGAGGTAGCAAATGTTGGTTCTGTGCTTGTTCCCACAGGTGGCTCTGTGTTTATCCTGAGGGATGGGGGAGGGAAGTGGCCCTGGCCAGCTCCTTTATTCCTGGAGGAGTCACTCTGTGAATGCTGCCTCTCTGGGACATGCTCTGAAATAAGCAATTAATCTCTCTACTGTGTGTCCCAGGTGCTCCTCAGATCACTATTTCCTTGCTATCTGTCCATGGCTGTTTGCCTTGTCTTTTTTTCCAAGAGCTGCCCAAGTATACTCCAACCTCCTCCAGAACAAAATACATCAACCTCTAAATCTCCAGGCTTTAGGTCCTGCTGGCTGCAAGAACTCTTGAAATTCGACCCCTCTCACTTTCCAAGCCAATTGCTATAGGCTTCATTTTCCCTGTTCACTCCACTATGTGCTAATCTGTCTCTCAACCTTCTGCATGACCACAGCTCCCTCCCCAGCACTGCAACCATGATCTGTATCTCTCCCAAACCCTGTCTCCACACCTCCTAGCTTCTTTAATGTGGCCTCTTTTCTACCTTTAGTTGTGGAGTTTTCCAGTATTCAGGTCAATTTCTGGGGCATTTAGAATGAGTTAGTAGTTACCTAGTATCTAGTTAGTATTTATGTAATGAAGTGAGGCTAGGGTCCTTCTACTCTGTCCCATCTTCCAACCCCACCTACATTAAGATATTTGAATCCCAATTGTTTCAATTAATTAATTTATGGAATAAAGTAGGAAATAACTCAAGTGCAAACCTGTATATGGCAATGACCTGTGTGTGTGTGTGTGTGTGTGTGCATGCTCATGTGCATACAAATGCTACAATACTTAACCACCAAGGAGGAGACAAAGCCTGAGCTTGAGCAGATGTGTTAGAGGCACTTTGAAGTCCCCTTATTTTTGGCCATTTATTCAGCTGGGGGAGATGAATAAACCATTTAAAAATTTTAAATTTCTTTTATTGCCACTGTGCACCTAGACCCCCATGTCCCCCATATCATCGGTATTCTTTATATCAATAGATGACCAAAAGGGAATTTGAATCATTTTACCAGGATTAGAATAATCCAAAACAAATAAGAGCACTGATAACAAAATGTTCCGACCCTCCAGAAATTGCCATGACCTCATATTTGAGTCTTCTTTGTTTTGAATGTTTAATCTGGAGGTTATTGGTACACAAAGGTTTCCAAATCTCAAACACTGTTGTTGACAATATCTTCCTCATGCTTCATGGCATGATCATCAGTAGCAATGGCCTTGTGAAGGCCTTGGACTTGATATTGCTGAGCTCTGCCAGTATCAGAGAGCCTAAGATGAACTTCCACTCATAACATTGATGTGTCCTGAGTGCACGGCAGCAGGGAACACAACTGAAGCTGTTCCCATGGGGTTAAATTTCAACTTCATCATTTTGATTTTCTTCTTTTTAAATTATCATTAATTTATTTATTTGTTCACTCTTTCTAAAATATCTCCAGTGCTAAAGGGAGCCAAAAACAATTAATGGGCAATCATCATATTTCACCTGAATTGAATTAGTTAGAATATTCCTGCTAGGTAATTCACACTGACAGTTGACTTTGCTGTTTTCACTTGGACAGATTATACAAAACCTGTTTTTGAAAAGATTTGGTTGTGGTTGATTGTTCACAGTTTCAAAGACAGAATCATCCATCTAGATTTAAATCTAGGGAAAAATATAGGTTTGAGAAATGCTGTCCACTTGTCAGAGTTTTTCCTGGTACCATGTGTGATACTATACTACAGCCATTTTAGTTTTAGTATAAGCTATTCATTCAAATGAAATCATATCTTAGCTTCTCAAACTTTGAGTTATATATGCAGATTGGCAAATCTCATATCCTCTGCTGCTTCTTTGTATATCCTCCCCTCCTTTTTTTTGTTTGAAGCTATTCAGATTAAGAAAACCATATAAATAAAAAATCTTAAAATATAACAGGCAGTGGTCCAGCTTTTGTGAACTGTTTTCTCCTTTGATTACATTTTATTGTATGTAATTTTTCCTACACTTTAATATGTCTCTTTTCATTTCATATTGATATTAAATGAATAAATTGAAAACTATGTGAAAGTTTTTGTTTCTATAAGGAAAATAGATACTTAAAATTTTTTAGGGGTGGCTGGGTGGCTCAGTCAGTGAAGTGTCTGACTTCAGCTCAGGTCATGATCTCATGGTTTGTGGGTTTGAGCCCCACGTCAGGCTCTGTGATGATAGCTCAGAGCCTGGAGCCTGCTTTGGATTCTGTATCTCCCTCTTTGTCTGCCCCTCCCCCGCTCATGATGTGTGTATGTGTGTGTGTGTGTGTGTGTGTGTGTCTCAAAAATAAATAAAACATTAAAAAAATATTTTTAGGGGTGGCTGGGTGGCTTAGTTGGTTGAGTGCCAATTTCAGCTCAGGTCATGATTTCAAGGTTTGTGGGATTGGGCCCCGCATTGGGCTCTGTGCTGATAGCTCAGAACCCGAAGCCCGCTTTCAGATTCTGTGTCTCCCTCTCTCTCTGCCCCTCTCCTACTTGTGCTCTGTCTCTTTCTCAAAAATAAAATAAATACAAAAAAATTTTTTTAATGTTTTTAAATCTCTTGATTTTGCAGAGGCAGTTTTTTTCAAAAGAAAGAGGTTATGCTTACTCTGTGGTCTTCTTAAGTTTTAATTTACATTTGACACACGATTCTTATCTGAGTTCTTGTTTAAATATACCCGTCTTCTTGATTCTCATGTTTTGATCTATTGTAGAGACATTTGATGTTTACAAAATAAAACACAAGCATTGCTCCAAAGGGGGAAATGCTGCCTGTTCATTCAGAAGGTCTGAGTGGGAGAGGGAGGCTAATATCACTTTTCCAGGCTATCTCCCAGAGTCTAATTTCACAAGCTATCAACACTTTGAAAAGGGAAATTAATTTAAATGTCTGTCATATTCTAGAAAGTAGGATGAAATATTGGTAAATATTGTCAAGTTCCCTCAGAAGAGATAGATTGGTGAAAGATGGATCCATATTGTTGTTAAAAAGGAGGAGACTATCCAGCAAAAGATGAAATCTTCTTTTGAAATTAATTAATAATTTCAAATTTTTTCCTAATTGTCGTTGGGAAATTATTAAGACAAATTTCACAAATAATGTGTTTGTACAAAGAGATCGCTAATGAAATCATGGATAGATTAGAATGTGTACAAAATATGGAATGAGATGTATGTAACAAAGGTTGACTATAGAGGGGTACATAACTATGGAATTACCATAGTGATGCTAAAATACAGAAGGGAATGCCCTTGAGTATCTTTTCCAAGACTATAGACTCTTACATGCATCCATCAAATAAAAATAACTACTCAATGCTGGTGGTGATTATTGAATATATTGAATATATGATATAAAACAAAATATAATGTCAGATTTAATTTTGCTGAGTGTGTGTTCAATGAGAGCCTTTTTTGAATAGACTGGCTAACTCTATGTTCCATTCTATGTAAACATCCTTGAAAAGATTGTTTGGAACAAAAGGCCAGTTGGTGTCTCTGTTCTCAAGATTACAAACATGCTAGAGACCCTCCCAATTCTCTGTAAGATTATAATTAGCTAGGCAAATTTCATCACAGTGCATATACTTGGGGGTTCTTTTGGCCACCCCAACATGCCACACCTTTTTCTGACTACAGAATCCATTCATTCACTTTCCTTTGTCTGCCTTGCTCTTCCTCACCTCTGAGTATCAGGACCTTCTCACTGTTAGGTCTCTGGTTACATGTCAACTTCAGGAAGTAGCCCATGCATTTCTACTATTCTGTGTTAAGCCTCTGTGTTTATTTTTTTGTTTTTTCAAAATAGTTGTAACATTTCCTTTATCTGTTTGTTTGTGTGTCCTAACACATACTTTGAAATATAAACTCAGTGAATGCACAGGTCTAGTCCTTCATGTCTCCATTGTACCTGCATTGCCTGGAACAGTACTTTGTACATGAGATGCTAAAAAAAAGCAATCCACTTGTTAAAGGATTGTTGAAGTGATCCAAATAAAGTACAACGTTATGAGCAAGATGAGATAGAAAATTGTGGCTGTAGATTGGGTAAAGTGGCAAAAAAGGGGCAACCTGGGCAATATTCAGAATATACAAAATTACAAAACACTTCTAAAGATCTAGAATGTAGCAAACATATCCTCTCTAAAAATTATCACAGATTTTTCAGAAACAGTTCTTAATTCCTCTGAACAAATACTGCATCATTTTGGCTTAATTGAAATACAAATGTACTTTAGAACAACTCAAGCTGAACAATTTTCCATAATTTTTTACATAAATTGAACTATGTGAAAGCAGGGATCATGTCCATAGCACTTTGTTTTTTCTTCTTCTTTTTAATTTCCAGCATGTATTTCAATCTGGAACATAATACATTATTTAATCAACAGAGTGTTGGAAAGGAATTATTTAGCCTGATGTAACCATAGTGACATACTGCATGCCCTTAATGCTGCAAATGCTGGCTCATCAGGTTGGAATACTGCCCAAACAAACTGACCAATTTCCTGATATTTTAGTAAATAATATACATATTGTAAGTTTTTGTGCTAGCAATTAAAGTATAGATTACTTTTAGAATAAGCTTGATGCTTTATCTAACAGTTTCTCAAGGCCTTCCTGAAGTCAAATAAGTTGGATTATCATGCTGTGGGCATTAGCTTTCCAGGGGCTCACTCTGCAATTCAGCACTCCATAAATCCTGGGGGTACGTATGTCCTCCTTTCCCCAAAGAGCAACTGATGTCCTACTAGTTTTGACTAATGTGGCTTGAGGTATGACTACCCTGAAATCCACCTTACAAGATTTTCAAAAGTAAAATGAGCAAAGGCAATACTTAAGGCCCATGCAGAGAAAAATTATTACAGTGGTTAAACTTGAGACACAATTGAGGCAGGACTTAGGAACCAAGAAGATCCACTGTGTTTCTACAAAGTATGTTATTTAAATAGTAATGCATTCCATCATGTAAATCAGACTTGGCTTAGGATTCGGGTATATCTGCCCAAAAGGTGTGAGAGGGACATCAAATAATTTGGGTTGATCTTTCATTTTTCTTCACTTACTTGGTAAGTTCATATTTTTGAAACATGAGTCAGACCAGTACCATTGCTTGGCACTGCAAGCTGTTGCTGTTGAATAGATTTCCTATTGTGTGATGATACCTTTGAAATCTTGGATGACTGAGTCATCTCTTGCTTTCGTCACCCATCAGCTCTTCACTGTAAAAAAACACTTTTACAAAAATGCAAATGGTAAGTATAATAGCCACTAGAGCTTTTCAAAGCTTAGATGCTCAAGTTCCTTGGTTATTACCAACATGTAAATTATAAGCAGTAGGACAGACTCCTACACAACGTCTAGAGCAGCTATAATAAAAAGAAAGAGAAAGTGTGCTGTGCAGGGAGCCAGTGAGGAGTCGGGGCAACAGGCTCTGCTGGCAAAACTTAAGTTGGAAAAATACATTTTGGAAAATTACCTGGGGTAATATTATATATATTTAAGGGTGATTTCAGTTAGTTTCCTCTTTTAAGAGTAATGTATTAATTTATCATTTCTTAAATGTTTTCTACTGGCCACATAATATGTTGGGGGCTATGAAAATGATAATCAATGGCTTTAATTAAAAACAGTTATCGTGTAGCTGTTGTAAGTCTATTTTGGGGGTATGTGTATTTGTAAAGAGTGTTTCTTTATAGAAAAATACTGAGATTAATGCTGCTTAATGAAAATCCTCAGGTTAAAAAAGCAGTGGTATTTTTAGCTATATAAAGACATGTTTCAGACTATAAAATTGTGAACTATCCTATTAAGCTATCAAACAAAAGTCAAGAACCAATTCAGTGCTTAAATATACACCCAGGCTTCAGAGAAAAAAAAAAAAAAAGACTAGAGTATACTTCCTTTTTAAACCCTCAGTGATTACCCCTGCCCCAAATGCCAGAGCCCGCTCTGGAGGCCATGAGGGCTTCTGGTGGACAAGAATGGTCTGTGGTCACACTTCCTACTTAAGATATCCCTCAGCCCTCACCACAGGCTGCTGTACCTCCTACCTTGACTGAATGAATAGTCTGGAGGCAGGCCATTCAATACTTAAGTAGACATCCAAGCCAGAAAGCACAGAGTTAAATATCAGCAGATCTGATTTTAAAAATAATTGAAAAACACAAACCCGAAACTGGAGAGAGTTGCAAGAGAATTTAATATATATAGTACTTAAGGCTTACTATCATTTATGTAAATATTTTTATGCAGTTATAGGAAAGCTATCAACACCCCAGTAGGAAAATGGGAAAATACATGGTAATTCACATGATAATAAATACAGATGGCCAAAAGGAACAGGAAATATGGTGAAAAGTGCTAATGAATAAAAATTGCAAATTAAAATTCTATTGTATCTTTTTTGTCTTTCAGATTATCAGTCATTCCATAGACTATAAATGTTTTGTTTAGACAATTATATGTGAAAATGATGGGAAGAAGTAGTAATTTTTGCAGTCCAGCAGGGCTATCAAGCAAAATAGGTTTCAAAATGTATCTACTTTGGACCCCCAAAATCAAATTATGCATTGCCTATCTTAAGGAATAATAACATATGAACAAAAACATCAGTGTAAGGATGTTTATTGCAGCATATTATACATCAGAAAAATACTGAAAACCAGGGACAACTGAGTGGCTCAGTTGGTTAAGCGTCCATTTAAGCTCAGGTCATGATCTCACGGTTCGTGGGTTCGAGCCCTGCATCAGGTGCTGTGCTGACAGCACCAAGCCTGCTTGGGATTCCCTCTCTCTCTCTCCCTCTCTCTCTCTCTCTCTGTCTCTCTCTGTCCCTCCCCCACTTGCACATGTGCGTGTTCTCTGTCTCCCTCTCCTCTGCTCCTATCCCACTCATGACCTCTCTTTTACAATAAACAAACTTAAAAAATTTAAGAAAAAAAGAAAAAATATTGAAAACCAATTCAATGACTCAAACATGAAGTATGGTTACACGATTTTTCTATAAAATATTATGTAACCATTCCATAGTTTTAACACTGAAAGATACAAGGAAAATTGTTCAATAGAAAGTATCCTCTATATTGTGTGCATAGCAAAATGCCATTTTTGTTGCATATGAGTAGACTTCCACACCTCACTTTGATCATACTCTGCACGTATTTATCTGTTGACGAACTATGAAAGGGCCAAGGTTGATGGCTGTATAATGAGTCAAAGAGTTTACACGGGTAGAGCTCTAGCAACCAGAAGTCATTTGGCCCTTCCAGCACATACCTGGACAGTGTTATCTTTAGGTGAGAGGGCCTTAGACCACTGTGCTTTCAGAGTGTTTGAGCATTGGTGATTCCTTGGAGATGACCCCAGATGAATGTAACCAATTCGAATATAGGCTGTGGTATCTTTACCATTAGGCAGGTTGACTTTCTAAAAGAAAAATTGGGGGCGCCTGGGTGGCGCAGTCGGTTAAGCGTCCGACTTCAGCCAGGTCACGATCTCGTGGTCCGTGAGTTCGAGCCCCGCGTCAGGCTCTGGGCTGATGGCTCAGAGCCTGGAGCCTGTTTCCGATTCTGTGTCTCCCTCTCTCTCTGCCCGTCCCCCGTTCATGCTCTGTCTCTCTCTGTCCCAAAAATAAATAAACGTTGAAAAAAAAAATAAAAGAAAAATTGGGAATACATTCTGTGGATTTTGCTGGAGATAATAGTGGATTTTAGAAAACAATTACCTGGATAAGCTGCTTTTTCCTGCAGAAATTTCTGATCTTGCTTTGTTCTTTTTGTCTGTGTATATCTGAAAGGAAGGGTGGAATCTGGGCAATGCTGAGTTAATAATAAGTTTAGGCTGGGACACAAATATTTGTTCCTCATATCACACTAATGGAGACTAAAGTTGACCTTCAAAAGATTGAGTTGCGTATTTTATTTATTTATATTTGGCAAGCATAGAAATATGAACTGATACATCTTCAGATATTTTCTCATAGATTATTTTGAAAAGAATAAAATGTAAGCATATGGAGTGACACAATGCCTTTCTATAACTATGTTAACAATATTATTGTTATTTAGCAGCACCTGGGTGGTCAGTTGGTTAAGCATCTGACTTCGGTTCAGGTCATGATCTAGCAGTTTGTGACTTTGAGCCCCGCATTGGGCTCTCTGCTGACAGCTCAGAGCCTGGCGCCTGCTTTGGATTCTGTGTCTCCCTCTCTCTCTTTCCCTCCCCCACTCATGCTCTGTCTCTCTGTCTCACTCAAAACATAAACATTAATTTTTTTTTAAAAAACAATATTAATTATTAAGTGCATTAGTGCTCATAAGCCTGACATTCTTACGCCTTTACCAAATGGTAGATGAGAACAAATTGGTCTTATAAATGGGAATTACCCAAATTTCACTCTCCTGACAGGATTTCAGCACCTCTGTTCCTTCCTGCCATTTCCACACAAGTGTTCGGGAAATTCCTCTCATCTCACAGATGACAGCATGTGTTATCTGCCACGCATTGCTGCTCCTGACACAGAACTTGCATGTCCACCACACATTGCTTCCTCCCTCTCCTGACAATTCCTGTTTCTGCCTCACACCAATGGAATGAGTGTACAAGATGGATTGGGGCAAGTGGGAAATGAGTGCAGTGGACTGAATTATTCTCACAGGTCTTCACTGTGAAGAAGCTTTTTAGTTTCATGTGGTCCCAATAGTTTATTGTTGCCTTTATTTCTCTTGCCTTAGGAGACATATCTAGAAAAATGCTGCTAAGGCTGATGTCAGAGACATTACTGTCTATGCTCTCTTCTACATTTTTTATGGTTTCAGGTCTCACATTTAGGTCTTTAATTCACTTTGAATTTGTTTTTGTGTGGTTCAAGAAAGTGGTCCAGTTTTGTTCTTTTGCACATAGCTGTCCAGTTTTCCCAATCCATTTGTTGAGGAGACTTTTTCCCATTGGATATTCTTTCCTGTTTTATCAAAGATTATTTGACCATATAATAATGGATTTATTTTTGAATTTTCTATTCTGTTCCATTGATCTATGTGTCTATTTTTGTGCCAGTACCATATTGTTTTAATTAATACAGCTTTGTAATATAACTTGAAGCCTGGACTTGTGATACCTCCAGTTTCTCTTTTCTTTTTCATAATTGCTTTGACTGTTTGGAGTCTTTTGTGGTTCCATATAAATTTTAGGATTGTTTGTTCTAGTTCTGTGAAAAAATGCTGTTGGTATTTTGATAAGGATTATATTAAGTCTGTAGTTTGCTTTGAGTAGTATAGACATTTTAACACTATTCATTATTTCAATCCATGAGCATGGAATGTCTTTCCATTTCTTTGTGTCATCTTCAGCTTCTTTCATCAATGTTTTGTAGTTTTCAGAGTACACACCTTTTATCTCTTTCTTAGGTTTACTTTTAGGTATCTTATTTTTTGTGCAATAGTAAATGTGATCATTTTCTTAATTTCTCTTTTGGCTGCTTCATTATTAGTGTATAGAAATGCAACAGATTTCTGTACATTGATTTTGTATCCTGTGACTTTCCTCAATTCATTTATCAGTTCCAGTAAGTTTTGCTGGAGTCGTTATATATACATATGTATTTCTGTGGTGTTGGTTATTTCTCTCCCTCATTTGTGATTTTATTTATTTGGGTCCTTTCTCTTTTCTTTTTGATAAGTCTGGCTAGAGGTTTATCGATTTTATAGATTTTTTTTTCAAAGAACTACCTCCTGGTTTTGTTGATCTGTTTTATTGTTTTTTTTTAATTTCTCCTATGATCATTGCTTTAAATTCTCTATCAGGTATGTTACTTATTTATGTTTTACTCAGGTCTCCTTCTGTGATTTTGTCCTATTCTTTCATTTGGTACATATTCCTCTGTCTCTTCATTTTGTCTACTTCTCTGTGTTTCTCTGTGTTAGGAGGTCTACCATATATTCTGCTCTTAAAGGTAGTGGTCTTATGAGGAAGAGGTCCTGTAGGGCTTCTCAGTGCAGAGTACCCTGTTCCCCAGAACCTACACTTCAGGAAAGTATTCTGTGTGCATTGCTTGTATCCTGCTCTTATGTCTGAGTCTCTCTCTTTTTTTTTCCAGTCCAGACATCTGCACTGACTCTCCCTGTTATGGGCTGTGCTTGGTCTCTGTGGTGTTAGTGAGTTCTAGGGAGGCTGGCTTTGGTAGGGTGTAGCTGCAGGAGAGCTCAGGGGCAGAAACAGTGGTGTTAGCAAACTTTTCACTGAGCTGCACTCATAGGCCAGATCCCCTGAAGCACAGTAGCTGGGGGTGCTTTTTGCTTGTGTGTGAGGTGGTTGGGCAGGGCATACCTGTGTTGTTAGCAAAATTTGTGTTGAGGTCAGGGTGGAGGCCAGCAGGCTTGGAGTAGGGGAGTCCTCCTGAGAACATATGAGTGGGGCACACTGCTAGCCTGTTAGGTAGCAAGGGTCTATGCAATGCTGCCTCCTGCAGATGGCTCTGTGTTTATGTGCCCTGATGGGGAGTGAGCAAGAGAGGAAAATGGTGCCTACCAGCTCCTTTGTTCCTGGAGATGTTTGCCAACATGCTCCAAAATCAGTATAAACAGACAGTCCTCTCATTTGCTCCAGGTGTTGTGCAGATTGTTGCTTCTCTATTGTCTTTCTGCACGCTGCTGTCTCTTTAAGGGCAGGGGTGCCCTATCCTCAGCCTCTGGCTTGCCCAGTGCTGAGTCAGCTGGCTTTTAAAGCTCCAGGCTCCACATCCCACTGGTTATGCAAACTCAGAATTCAGCCCCCCTGGTTTTCAAAGCCAGGCATCATTGGGATTCATCTTCCCCATGTGGGCTCCCTGGCTCAAGGAACCATTTCTTTCATGCTCACAGCTCTTTCCTCCTGTGGGCAGCTCCCAACCAACCATTGTTTCTGTCCCTCTTGACCTCTCAGATGTGGCCTCCTCTCTACAGTTAATTGTGGAGTTTGTTTTGCCAGTCTTCCCATCGCTCTTATGTAGTCACATGGAAGTGAGCAATATCTGTAAATGTGGAATCCGGTGAACTTAGGGTCCTCCCACTCCACTGTCTTCCCCCAAGGTCCTTTCTCAAAATAATTCTTAATTATATACCTATTATAAACAGAATAAATTATGAAATATTTATTGTAAATACTTTGTTCCCGATAATGATGCAATAACGGGGAGGAATCAAGAAGCAATTAGAACTCTATATGCAACTTGAAATCTGTGAACATCATTAAACTCAAAAGAACATCACCATTTAAATTACTCACACATGACTACTCTCTTCACAGTTAATCACTTCTTTGGATTTTCCAAAATGGCCAGAACTCTAAGATGTTCATGCTACTAAAGTTTTAATGTTTATTTATCTTTGAGAGAGAGAGAGACAGAGACAGAGAGAGACAGAGACCGAGCATGAGATGGGTAGGGGCAGAGAGAGAGGGACACACAGAATCTGAAGTAGGCTCCAGGCTCTGAGCTGTCAGCACAGAGCCCGATGCAGGGATCAAACTCACAAGCTGTGAGATCATGACCTGAGTCCAAGTCAGATGCTCAACCGACTGAGCCACCCAGATGCCCCTATTGCTACTAAAATTTTTAAATCTCAGGATTGCTCTAGATTGAAAAGACAGACTCTATTATAAAGGAGCTGTTCATCTTAAAAAGAAAGAATGATGCAGTGGGGCACAGCCTTTCTCTTTTGGTTCAGGAAACAAAAAAACATGAAGTCTCTTCTTGAAATAAAGCTTCTGTTGTTCAGTCAACTCTGTTTTTTTGAGGTTTTGAACATTCAAAGCCAATTCTGTATGTAAGTTTTAGTTACTTCTAAAGAGCACCACCTTTGTTTATGTGATTTTTTTTAAAAGTACCCTAAGTATCCATTTTTTAACATACAGAGAACTATAGCCAAGGGAATGTGAAAAGCACTCCAGTTTTTATACAGAGGATAAAGATACAATTTCATTTATGTCAACCTACTGGTATCTACCGGTTACTGATTTCTGTGTCCTCCTAATAATTACGATAATTCCAATTTTTTGAACATCATTCGAGTACTACAGTAAAAAAAAAACTAATCCAAAGGTATGATAAATGCTGTTCACCATAACTTAGGAACAGGTTTAGTCTCATCTCCCTTTGAACCAGGAGGTTATATTAGTTCATTCACTACAGTGAATCAAATGTCTGTGAGACTCATGCCCATGGCACCTTTATAACAAGAAAATGTGAGAGAAGTTTTGGAAAAAATGAGGAACGAGTGAAGATGATTATCCATAGTCCTAATGAACATAGCTATTGGTGACCCAGTCTCCCTTTCCTTTAGTGGTGACTAGGGAAATAGTTTAGATCAGATCATGGCTGTGTCCACGCTAAGGGTTTGCACATCAGCAGAAGGGAGCTATGGGCAATTTCTGGGTGAGTGCTAACGTGAGGACATCAGAAGAGAATAGAAGTGAGTAGCACTGGCAGTAGTGAAGAGGGTATCATGGAAGCTGGCCAGCGGAGCAAAAAAGGCGAGGCAGTGAGAAGGACTTCATGGTTACCTGCTGAGTCAGCTATGCTGCTGACTCTCATAGGACAGAAACATGGACATTTGTGATAAGGAGCCCAAACGTACATTGAAGAGGACATGGACAATACCAAGAAGTCTTCCAAATGCTGGCTGTGAGATTTGAGGAAAATCTACCCAGAGGAGGAATGTGGGCCAAGAAGCAGGTTTGGGGAGATGGCAATGGCAGTTTTTGGCATCTTGCAATTGCTATGCCCCAGGACACTAAACCCAGGCCACCAGGGATTTGCATAGTTTGAGCAAAGGAGAGACGTAAGTAGGTTAGCATGTCTAATACCATTTGCCAATGTTGTGAAGAATAAATTTTGTAAAAGCGAAAAATGTTTTGTTTTTGCCTGATGATCATTAGGTGGAGCCCCAGCACTTGTAATGCTTTGTCAGTTTATATTCAGATCAGAAATCTTGCCACAGTTTCAGGAGGAAAAAAAAGGTTTTTTATACACAGAGTTAGCATCTTATGAAAATAGGCTGCACATCAGTGATTCAAATGTGTCTGCAGTGCTTGTGAGATAGGCTCAAACCGTGCCTTTTAAGTTGCCAGTTGCACTTATTTTTTTCTTTTCCTGGAGTGTATCTAATGTCAAGTAAGGGCCTTTACAACATTGACTATGCTACATTTCTCTTGAAATATCATGGGGTCTCTCAAGATATAAATCAAAGAATTAAAAAAAATATCTCCAATGCCATGTTCTCTCTACCAGGATGAAAGAGAAGCATCACAGAGTAAAAGAAGGAAATACCTGCCCATTGTCCTCTCCATGCCTAGGCATGAATGACTTACCAATCCCTCTTTTATCCTGACATCTAAGCTATAGCTTTGACATGATTCTCTACTCTTTCGGTCAGCTAACATTCTTTAAGAGCATATGCCGCAGTGATGTGAAACTTGAGCTTTTCAGTGTATATTGTATATAGGCAAAAGATCTCTATTTCTACCTGGATATCTACCAGTCCTCAGAAGTCCAGCTGTGTGTTAAGTTATGCATGAGCTGCCGAATAGTCCTACACCTGCAGTGATCCCTCCAATATGGTGGGGAGCAAACCTAATGAGTACAACCAAAGTTTTGGACAAGTGTTGAACAGTGCAAGCTAGAAAGAAACCATGGATGGAAGGTTGGCTGGAGATGGTGAGTCCGGACAGATGGAGGGCAAAGGGACAGCCAAAAGCCTTAGAGATGTACATGCAGTTATGTAACACAGACAGTCTGCTCAGCTTCGAGGTCTGTCAGGACACAGTCAAAAAGTACATTCTGAGTAAAAAGGACATAGATGGGCCTTTGATTAGTGATTTCAGAGAAGAAAAAAGGAGAAAAAAGTGGATTCCTAGGGGGCTGGCAACTTTACAAGCTCTGAGACTTCAGACACGTAGGCAGATGTGATCGTTCCTGTAGTTGAAGCCAGTTGCTGTCTGCTGGCCTTAGAGGTATTGTTGCCTGTAGGTAGATGTATTTGTTTGCTGAGGCCGCCATAACAACAACAAATGTTTAAGCTTGGGTGACTTAAACAACAGAAGTTTATTGCCTCATAGTTTTGGAGGCTAGAAATCCATGATCAAGCTTTTGGCAGGTTTGTTTTCTCCTAGGGTCTCTCCTTGGTCCATGCGTGATGGCCTTTTAGGCACTCAAATGGCCTTTTCTCTATGTGTGTACACACTGGTACTTCTCCTGTTTTCTCTTCTTATAAGGACATTAGTCAGGTTGCACTAGGGCCCACCCATATATACCTCATACCTTAATTTCCTCTGTAAAGGATGCATCTCCAAATACAGTTACATTTTAAGGTAGTAGGGTGATGGCTTCAACACATAGATTTTAGGGGAATTCAGTTCATCCCAGTAGGCAAGGCTGGCCAGGACATGGCAGAGAGAAGGAAAGCTTACCTTCTTTCTAGTCATGAAAATAAATGCTGTCAAAAGTTTGACAAGTCAAAAATACTCAATACCTTGAGAAAGTTGTTTTTTACTGTGCTTATTAAAATACTTTCTCATTATAAAATATTTACATTTGTTTTGAACATAGAATTATATAAAAATCATGCCATCTTATTTCCCCTTGGAAGACTTTTTAATTTTGTTCTTAGTAAACTTGACTTTTCTTCTTGGACAAATATGACCTGACCATGAAGACCCTGAAGAATGGGAATCTAGAAAAGTCAGAGCTGATGAACCTGGGACAAATAAATTGAGCCTGCTTACATCATTATAAAGCAGTAATGTAACTGAAGTTATACTTTAACTTTTTAACTATAGACAATTTGTCTTGTGTATTCTTTAATAAATACTGGTTGTTTAAGGAGAAGCTTAATACACTCTTGGAATCGTACAATTCATTAGCATTATGCCAATCAATTCCACATATTTTATTTACTTATTTTTAACGTATTTTTGTATTTGCCATTAGATCAGAAATCAGTAGATAGGACATGGGACTATAAGTTAGCAGTGTTGGATTTATTTGTGCCCAGCTGTGGCAGATTTTATGCAAATCATTTAACCTCTTTAATCCTGAATTTCATTGGCCACAGAGCTTTAACTGTGTAAAAAGTTCAAAAACACCCACTGGTTCACATATACAATGTGTGTATCATAACAATTATTCCATTTTTTATAAGAATGAATTACTTTTGCCTATTGTGCTTTTTTATCCTTAAAACGAATTTTTCAAGTTCAAGCTACGTATCAGCATTGTCAATAGAAAATTCATTTTTCTTTGTCTAATTTGTGGAATTAGTACTGCTGAGAAACTGTCATAGCATTTAATTCTCAGTATTTTATGATGCCATGGTTCATCTTAAAATTTCAATTCATGACATCTCAACTACTTACAGCATCTTTAAATACAATGGCTTCTAAAAATATTCTTTTTGGGATGTTTAGTTATTTGGGAAGAGGACTAAAATTCTGGAGTTAGTGAGGCAAATTCCTTATGAAAAACATCTATATTACATAGCAAGTTTCTATTTTATTGAGGCCCAGGTAGTCACATACTAGCATGAAAGACACATGAAATCTTTATGTAATTCCTTTCTACCTTATACCTGCCAACCTTCTCCAGATTCCTGTCAATAACCCAAGCACCAATTCCCCAAGTCAGAGACATCATGCTATCTCCCTGAGGTCACCTTTCTTCTTTTCTCTTATTAGCTTTGCAGACAGGTGATGGTGTGAGCAAATTTATCAGCATACTGCCTGACACATTGAGTGCACAGAGCAAATTAAGTTCTCTCCATTGTGTTTTAATAAGGCAGTGCATTCCAGTTATGCAAGGTTCTTGTCCAGTTTCTATGATCGAATTTTTCCCATTGCTGCTATAAATTTTAATCCTATTGCTAGTGACTGGTATTGTGGGTAGATGACAGACATAAGAACCTTAACAAGACCTTTTATATTTATAAAACTGTAAAATCATCTGTATGCAGTTTTCTTTTCTTAATTTCTATTTTAAATGTTTATTAAGTACCTACGATATGCCAGGCATTATGCCAGCCTATTGCTATAGTGTCTTATAAAGGAAGAAACTGTCTCCGCTTTTGTAGAGCTTATGATCGAGAGTGAGTAACAAACTATAAGCCAGCAAACATCAAAGTGGTGAAACACATTTGATGAGTGGTGCAAGGGGAATAAATAGGACACTGCCTCATATCTAACAGTGTAGTCAACTGGCAGAAGCGGCCTCAAATCTTTATCCTCTGTTTCCACACTCTTTGTAATGTGACTCTGCCGCTTCTTTCATCCAGAGCTGAACTTTATTTCCTCTATCTTTCTGCCTTGTGACTTAATTTGACAATGGACTGTGGAAGAAAGAAGTGTGTGCCTGCTCTTGAGCATGGGCCTGGGAGGTCTAGGATACTCCTGAGACCTCTCCCCTCTCTCTCTCTTTTCTGTCTCTCAATCTACTCCTCCCTCTGTCTCTCTCCTCCCTCTCTAACATGCAAACACACATGCACAGTACTCTGCCCTTTCACCATGGGAACCAGTTGGCCTAGGCTCCTAGAACGTAAGAAACCACATCAGAGGCCAGGCCTCCACGCTTCTAATGACATAAAACTGAATGGGTTACATGAATGATCCGAGCAAGAGCATGAGAACTGCCTAGCTGAGTCTAGCCAAATTGTTGACTAAAAAAATCATGAGTTACAAAACAATTATTGTTTTAAATTTTTTTTTCAACGTTTTTATTTATTTTTTTTTGGGACAGAGAGAGACAGAGCATGAACGGGGGAGGGGCAGAGAGAGAGGGAGACACAGAATCGGAAACAGGCTCCAGGCTCTGAGCCATCAGCCCAGAGCCTGACGTGGGGCTTGAACTCACGGACCGCGAGATCGTGACCTGGCTGAAGTCGGACGCTCAACCGACTGCGCCTCCCAGGCGCCCCAACAATTACTGTTTTAAAATATTTAGGGTGGCTATTATGAAGTAAATCTAACTGGCCCAGTTAGAGAACACCTCAAGAAAGGCCTTAGGAGATGAGATTTCAGCTCGGACCCAGAGGATTAGAAAGTGTCAGTCATAGACAGAGTGGTTACATGTGCTGAAGCCTTTCAGCTGAATTAGCCTGATGTACTAGATGAACTCAAAATGGGACCATGTGGATGGAATACACTGAACAAAGAGAAGAGTGGGATCAACAGCAGTGGAGGTGTGGGCAAGAGCCATATTATTCATGGCCTTGTGGGTCACCAACAGAGGCTGGTGTTATTCCTAAGGGAATGAATGCTTCTAGTTTAATTTATATTTTCAAAAAATTACTATGGCAAAGACCAGGTAGGAGGCAGTTACAGTAGTCTGCAACTGTAACTACCTCCCATTTTCTTCCCCTTAGTAGACATGGGGATTTTCTGGAGTTTCTTCAAATCATTTCTGGTGCTAAACTCTGAGTAGACCTACTTTTCCTAAATAAATCTATGATGTTTTGCATATTCTCAGATGCCTACATTTCTATTAACAGAGATGCTGATGGGGACTGCAGAAGCCCTTTGCAAACACAAACTTGCGCTTTTAGTGACATGAAAGGTCATATTTTTAAATAGCAAGAAAATGCTTCTCTCGATTTTTTGTTTTCTACTGTAAATGCCTCTCTCTCCTGACATTTACTTTTTTCTTTTATAGATCTGATTTCCAATTGCAATGTAGCATTATCAATATTTTCCTTAAAAATTTCCTTTTAGTTACATTTTTTCTTTTAATATTCATTCAAAGAAAGGAAGAAAACAGTTTAGATGCTAATAAAATCTTTTTTCTGTGATTTTTAAAAACTTTTTCCTGTTAGTTCATGCAGTCTACATTAACATGCTCTATTCTTCAGTGCTCCCTCATGCATTGTTTCTTGACTCACATGAATTCTTGCTCTTCATTTGCTCTGTGTTTCAATAAGATCATATATATACATATATATGTGTATGCATATATATAGTCTCATGTACATATGTGTATATATGCATGTGTGTGTATACGTGTATGTATATATATTCACCTACCTACACATAAACAGAAATAGAGTTAAAAGGGAATTTAGAAATCATTTTTTCAATTATCTTAATTATAGGGAAAATGTAGTTTGTGAAAAACAAAATGGGAAATTCATAAAATTATCTTGTCTTCTAGTATTGTGAGCTGTGTACTGGGAAAGGACAGTGCAGCCTACATATAAGTCAGAAATTAAATGGGAGTTTGTATTGTTTGACTCTGATGTCACATTCTAAGCATTCGCTAGAGTTTCTCATCAACAAAATGATTAAACAGAAACATCTTGAGAGAAAATTCCAGCTATGATTTGAATATAGGATTCGTCATTTCTATCCACTACTTTTGGCTTTTCACTTTGGCCTTGCCCAATGAGGATCTGAAGGTTTTTCCATTTCCTGTCCAGGAGTCCAAACAAGAGGTGATAATGGTAACAAAAATTAACAGGAACATTAGCTCCTTTAATTGAATTTGCTTTTTAGTGTCCTTGGGTATTTTCTCCTTAAAAAATACCTTTTTCCTATGAGATTAAATGGATCAAGACACAGAGAGATTAATGATTTACCTATAATGGTATTATTAATCAAAGCAAGATTTAAAGTCTCTTTCTCCCTATCATGGACTGTTTTCTATTGAGCCATAAAGATTTCCCAGGGGAGGGGGAATTGCTGTTCTAATAACTAATAAATGTTACTCACCTTACTGAAGTACATCCACTTTGATGGAATCCTTGAAGTAGTGAAATATATAGAGAGGTCCTGTAAGAGAGCATCCAAAGAAATGGCAAGAAATATAAAAATGTTTTTGTAGTGATTCAAAAACATTCTCTCAAGATTTTGCTTTTTCCCAATTAACAACAGGTTCAAAAGAAAACTGGAAGTTTAAATGAGGCATGAAAGATTTTTTTTTAAGTTTATTTTTGAGAGAGATGGAGCATGAGCAGGCAAGAGGCAGAGAGAGAGGGAGGCACAGAATCCCAAGCAGGCTCCAGGGTCTGAGCTGTCAGCACAGAGCCCAACACGGGGCTCGAACTCGCGAACCAAGAGATCATTACCTGAGCCAAAGTCGGACGACTAACTGAGTGAGCCAACCGGGCACACTGAGGCATGAAAGATTTTTATTTTGTCTTCCTCAAAGTACATATAAATTACAGGTAAAAGAATCATTCATCTGACTCTAAAATAATTTGTTTTCATTTTTAAGTCAGTCAAAAATCTTTCTGAATTATGATTCGTGAGACATGCAGAGATTATGTAGTAAAAAGTGGCTAAAAATGAAGATGATTGTAATGCTTGAGAAAAACATTTTTTTAAGTGTATTTATTTATTTTGAGAGAGAGAGATTGCCTGTGGGAACAGCAGAGAGAATCCCGAACAGGTTCCACACTGTCAGCACAGAGCCTGACATGGGGCTCATTCCCAGGACCCTGCAATCATGACCTGAGCCGAAATCAAGAGTCTGATGTTCAACTGACTGAGCCACCCAGGCGCCCCAAGAAAAACATTTTTTCTTATGTCACACCTCTGGCCTTGGAACAATCACTACCATGCTTATAAAACCTGCAATTAAAATCCTCTTGGGCTTCCTTAAATTTAACTCACTTGTATGTAATTAGGAGCTTTCACAACCTGAAAGAACAATATTTGACACTAAATTATACACACAGTTTAGTGAAATATGACTCCCCACTTCCTTTGAGTTTTACTTAAATGTGTGATTTAAACAGATCCAGTCAATTCAGCAGGGGAAATTACCCATCCAAAATAGTTTTCTTGTATGTACTGAGAGAGTGCAAAAATGTTTCCCTGAAGCATGTTTTGCAACCTACCCATATATTTGCTATTATTTGTATGCAGTACAGCCTTGTGAGAGCTTTTCTGTGGTTAAGTGAACATGTTGCAGTGTTATAATCAGTCTCGCTAACTAGCCTATAATCAATCTCCTTGAAGACAATGATTGTGGCTGGTACTTGTGTCCTCCATAGTCTTTAGTTCAGCATTGGCATGAAGCATTAAGGCCCTCATTTACTGAAGTACATTGTTATGGGGAAGGCTGACCATTTTAGTACATTATTATGTGGAAGGCTGACCATTTAAAAATCAAACTGGACTTGCTATTCTTGAAAGATCAAAACTACAAAGAGCAAAATCTACAAAGACCTTTTTTAAATGTTGTGTTTATTACTTTTGTGAATCTTATTTAGATAGGGACAGAAAGACACAGCAAAATCTGGAATTTCCTAATTTTTTATATACTTTGACATAAAGTTAATTAATTTTGTAGAGAAATAGCTCTATTGTGCTTATACTTGTTAACGAGTATTTTTGGTGCTCTTAACATATGGTGGTAAATTAAATAGATAGGAATTTAGCTTTCATTAATCCTCTGTCTTTGTGTGTGTTTGGGGGTAGTGGAAGAAAATAATTATTTAAAGAAATGTGAAATATATGTTTTTGAAGCACACATAAATAGGTATTTATATATGTGTGTATTTATATACATGCATGCATGTGATTATACCTATGACTGTAAATTATGGTAAGTGCTATAAATAAGTAGAGTTCTACTCCAGATACTGACAAGGAAGGACCAACTGTAAATAGAGTCATCAGAGAAGGGTGTTATTGAAATTGTGGCTGGGCTGCTGACCTGATACATGAACATGCATGTCATGGTTGGAGTTGTATATTTCAGAGCTTATTCTGCTTTCT
Organism: Herpailurus yagouaroundi; assembly: GCF_014898765.1. NCBI lineage: Eukaryota > Metazoa > Chordata > Mammalia > Carnivora > Felidae > Herpailurus > Herpailurus yagouaroundi. The sequence goes on from NW_024412442.1 coordinate 754,287, forward strand.
TTGGACACATTGGATGGCTATGAAGCAAAATTAGAACATGTAACTTTGTTTCTAGAAGCCATCATAATAACCCATGTACAAAGCCATAGTGACAGAGAAAGGTAGAGATGTAAGAAGAAAGTTCATGGTATATTTGGAGTGTTTTGGAGACTCAAAACAATAAGATAAGCACCAAATAATTCTTCTCTCTGGCCTCTCAGTACATTTGAAATTTTTTTAATAGTAGACTGAAGAGTGGCTAAAATGAACAAATTAGGAAACTATAGATGCTGGTGAGGATGTGGAGAAACGGGAACCCTCTTGCACTGTTGGTGAGAATGCCAACTGGTGCAGCCACTCTGGAAAACAGTGTGGAGGTTCTTCAAAAAATTAAAAATAGATCTACCCTATGACCCAGCAATAGCACTGCTAGGAATTTACCCAAGGGATACAGGAGTGCTGATGCATAGTGGCACTTGTACCCCAATGTTTATAGCAGCACTTTCCACAATAGCCAAATTATGGAAAGAGCCTAAATGTCCATCAACCAATGAGTGGATGAAGAAATTGTGGTTTATATACACAATGGAATACTACGTGACAATGAGAAAGAATGAAATCTGGCCATTTGTACCAACGTGGATGTAACTGGAGAGTGTTATGCTAAGTGAAGTAAGTCATAAAGAGAAAGACAGATACCATATGTTTTCACTCTTATGTGGATCCTGAGAAACTTAACAGAAACCCATGGGGGAGGGGAAAGGGAAAAAAAAAGGGTTAGAGAGGGAGGGAGCCAAAACATAAGAGACTCTTAAAAACTGAGAACAAACTGAGGGTTGATGGGGGTGGGAGGGACGGGTGGGTGGGTGATGGGTATTGAGGAGTGCACCTGTTGGGATGAGCACTAGGTGTTGTGTGAAACCAATTTGACAATAAATTTCATATTTTAAAAAAAGAAAAAAAATAGTAGGCTGAAAAAAATAAATATAAAATTTACTAAGCTGTAACATTGGTTAAAAGCAAACATGTAATAAATTGGTGTAGGTATGCCAGAAAACCATAGTAAAATATGTAACCAAAAGCCGGTAATTTAGATAGTTGGACCTCCCAAGGTCAAATAATACTGACATTTGAATACTAATGCCATAAGTAGGTATGACTCTTCCAGTTCTGTCTCCAACCTTGAATATCTTTTCTTGTTTCTCATCTTCTTTCAGTCTGCTGAATCTTTGTGATCATAATAATTATATCAGAAACATTTCTCTATTTCTAATTATCAGGTAGACACTATACAGAATAATACTGCATTATCCTGGCCTGCTGAACCTGAAATTCTCTTAAACAGAGAAAAATGAGAAGATAGATGATAGTTTGACCTAGAACACCAGGTTAGCTTCTTTTTTCATACTCAGCCTGTGGGCCTCCTGTACCTCTGTTCTTTATACAGTGAGCAACAGGAATAAAGGTGACAGCTAGGTCACACAGTTATTTTGGAAAAGAAGCATCAACCATGCCATCTCAGATTACTCATGTGCTCTTGATTCTTGAACATAGACGCCACACCAAATAAAGTTAACCACTTTTTGTCATGTCATATTACTGATAACGCAATAAGTGGCTGCTTATGTTTCTGTTTTTAAAACATAGTAACCGAAGGAGAAAAAGCTAAGAAATTACATGTCTGTGAGAAATTTGACTTCTCCTCACTCCAAATCCACATACTGATGGAGATTTTCTTTTCTACATCCCTCATAGCATGAATAGGTGAGCTGAGAAAGTGTGTTTCTACATGTCTTCTGAGGCCAGTGACTGATGTATATAAAGATTGCGTTAAGTCTACAAACATAATATGTGAAATTACAATCTGAAGGAAAATGTAATGTTTATCAGAAAATGTTACCTTTCAAACTCTTTTTCTAGTGATGACATTACATGTTGTTGCCTGTGTAGACCCAAAAACCTTGATTAATATTCTTTTCTTCCTTTAAAAATATTTAAGGGCCAGCTTACAACATAAAGGGTTTTGTTTTTGTTTTTATTTTTGTTTTAGTGAGACTTTGGGCTTACTGGGAACAAAATAGTCTATTTTAACAATGATGAACTAATCTCCTTCTTGCAAAATTATCAGTCATGCTCACTGCCTTCATGACTCTCATACTAAAATTATCACAGAGAGATGGGGTGACTGTGTGACACGGTCGGTTAAGTATCCGACTCCAGCTCACATCATGATCTTGCAGTTCATGGGTTTGAGCCCCGCATCAGGTTCTGTGCTAACAGCTCAGAGCCTGGAGCCTCCTTCAGATTCTGTGTCTCCCTCTCTCTGTCCCTCCCCTGCTCATGCTCTCTCTCTCAAAACTAAAAAAAAACATAACGCAATTAAAAATAAAATAATCAGAGACTTGAATAGGTGCTAAGTCACTAAGCCTGCAGAGCCTTCTGTTTGTAAAATATTGAAAGTAAGTAAAATTTTTAAAACTACATTGAAATGGTAGCAGCATTCAGATAATTATACTTATAACATTTATTACGCGCTGAAGAATTCAGGGGTATAAGCTATTACTGTTGACATTGCTTGGAGCATGTAATATGTACATACAATGTTAGGCAGCCTTTCCTAGAGGAATTTAGTACATAAAATCTTCTTGATTAATGCACTATCCCTTTCACTCCACCTTTTACTATAAAATATTCATGATGTGTCTTGAAGCATATATGAGTTCACTTTATAAAATACAGTTGCGCTCATTTGCTAAATGGTATTCAAAGTCTTTGTTTAGATTTTTGTGATGATTTCAATTATCCAAATGCATATTTTTACTTCAAAGAAAGATGATTCTTTTCATTTTTTAAATTAAAACTCTATCTTAAAATTGCATTTTTACTTATCTCTTATGGCAAAATATACTATATCCTATAGCAGGGGTTTACTACAAAGCCTTCAGACAATGAATTTTTTAAACAGAAAATGGAAGATTAAACTTGGTGCCTGCTGGAATTCAGGAAGTTTCTCTTTATTTGAAATATGTACTGAGGTTTCTCTAGAACACATAGACTTATAAGAATTATTCCCACCAAACTAGTCCACGGTTGGTTCCTCTGTAGTGATGGTATCTTTGGCAGTCTCTTGCAGAAGTCCTTGGGGAGCCTCTCTATAACTTCTTCATGAAATATGAGGTTTATAGTTTGGATAAACTGACTAAAACTCTCAGACCAGTTTCAGATTTGTGGAAATCTTTATACAGACCTAGAAGTTGCCAAAGGATTAGTACTGGCACTCATTGGTAAGGGATGCAATAGAACGTAATAGAATAGAACATTCTTCCTTCTCAGAATAGGTGGTGCTATCTGCAGAAAACATTCCACAAGTCTTTGTGCATGAATATCTTCTGGGTCTTGCCGGTGTACCGCCTGAATAGAATGGACAAAAAAGACTACCGTGGTTTGCTAAGATTGGACATTAGGGCCAAGTAGCCAGCTTGTCACTCTCTGATTTCATATGCCCCATTTGTGATTACTCATTGACTTCCCACTGAGACTGCTGCATCATTTTGCAATTAATATTTCCGATCATGCATTTATATGTTGGCACTTGTGTGTGTGTGGTTTGTCTGTGCCCATTTCTGTCAGTATATTTTTTAAGTCTAGCAACAAATATATCCATAAAAACAAAATAAATTTCAATCAATGAATAATGTAGATTCTTTCCTGTCAATAGTGGAGAAAAAAAGAATTGTTTTCTGATAAACTTTGATGTATATGATACCTTCCTTGTGCTCAGACAACAAGACCAAAGCAGAAAAATTAAAAGTTTATCAATTTCAGCCACTTAGACCAGCAAACCTTAATGCACCATTTCATGGCAGTGGTGTTGGGGGAATGTGAGGTCACACATGACTCATATTTATCTGTCTTTACATGGGGAGTCCCGTGTACCAATAGCGTCCAGGTGCCTCATTTTGCATAGAGTTGTAAAGATCAGTATCAATATAGATGCAGCAGTATCAGTATAGATGCTCTTGTCTCACTTCCTGCACCTTGATGTACTAAATCTCATGGGGAATTACATGTGCCCTTGAAGTGGCCACACCTCTCACCTCTCTGATAGTTCCTTCAAGCTCACTTCCCATTGTACGGGTTTGAGGCGTAAGGAGAGGACGCTCTGCAGAAGCCACAGAGTTTAAGGCACAAGGGGTCAAATGCCCTCTATTCCTAGAGTTTAATTGCCGGAGCCAGTTCAGAGAAAGACGAGGATTTGTGAGGTAGATTACACATGGATATCAAAATGCATAACAAAATATGACACAAAAAACACAGACAATAAAAAAATTTAGATAAACTGGACTACATAAAAATTTAAAAAAAAATTGTGCATCAAAGGACATTATCAACAGAGTGAAAAGACAGCCCACAGAGTGGGAGAGAATATTTGTCAATGAAAAATATGAAACGAGGTTAAAATCCAGAGTATATAAAGAACTCTTAAAACTCAACAACAGAAATCAAACTTCACAATTCAAAAATAGGCAAAAGACTTTAGTAGAATTTTTCTAAAGAAAGTAACAAGTTATCAATAAGCATAATGAAAGATGCTCAATATCACTAGTCGTTATGGAAATGCAAATCAAAAGTACAGTGAGATACCACTTCACACCCATTAGAATGACTGCTATCAAAAAAAGAAATAGCAAGTGTTGGTGAGAATTCAGAGAAATTGAAACACCACCGTGTTGCTGGTGAGAATGTCAAATGGCACAGTCACTCTGGAAGACAGTATGCTGGGTCATCACAAGGTTAAAAACAAAACTGCCATATGATCCAGCAATTCTACTTTTAGGTGTATACCCAAAAAATTTAAAACGGGAATTCAAATAGTACACCAATATTCATAGTAGCATTATTCAGAGAGCCAAAAATTGGAAATAACCCAAGTGCCCACTGACAGGTGAATGGATAACCAAAATATGGTGTGTGTTTGTGTGTGTGTGTGTGTGTATGTGTGTGTGTGCATGTGTATAGTAAAATATTATTTAGCTTTAAATTTTGTAATGTTTATTTATATTTGAGAGACAGAGAAAGAGCGCAAGAGAGGGGCAGAGAGATGGAAACAGAATGTGAAGCAGGCTCCAGGCTCTGAGCTGTCGGCACAGAGCCCGACATGGAGCTGGCACTCACGAGCCCTGAGATCATGACCTGAGCCATAGTCAGATGCTTAACTGACTGAGCCACCCAGGCACCCCCAGCTTTAAAAAGGAATGAAATTCTGGTATATGCTACAATATGGATGAATCTTGAAACCACATTGTGCTAAATGAAACAAGGCAGACAGTAAAGGACAAATATTGTATGATTCCATTTATGCAAGGTGTGGAGAGTAAGCAAATTTATGCAGACGTAAGGCACAATCATAATAGAGATTAGCAGAGCCTAGGGAAAGTGAGAATTTATTGCTTAATGTGTACAGAGTTTCTTTTTGGGATTATTACAAGATTCTGCAATGTACAGTGGTGATGACTCCACAATATCGAGCGTGTGCTCACCGCCACTAAAGCCCACACTGGAAATAGCTGAAATGGTAATTTTGTTATATATACTTTACCACAATAAAAAGTAAAAATGCATAGTAGGCTCTATATTATTTTTTACTGTACTTTAAATATTTGAGGTCAGCGCAAACATCTACCTGCCTTTCAGTTCTACAGATACGTGTGTTTAACATTTTATTAAACAATTGCACTAGGTTCCTTGAGGAGCCCCTTTGATCAATTCTGTTTTTCTCCTATTTGCACCTTCAGATTATTTCATTTTTGTATTAAACTTTAATGACCAACTGATTCTTTAAGATGAATATGTCTTATAAATTCATATGTTGTATTAACTTCATGCAAATTGCCACAATTCTGTACAATATAATATTACTTCTCTATTCACAGATATATGCTTTTGCTATAAGGTATACCTGTACATCTTATTTTGGAGAGAGATTACTGAAGCAAGGAGAGTATAATCCAGCATTTTCAATGCATTTTTCACTTTTATTTTATTAATGTTTGGCAAAGTTGCATTAAAATTTTGACTTGCTTTTTTATAAATTAACTTAAACTCCCTTAGGGGAACATACATCACATATGTTTATTCCCATTAATTAGAAGGGTAAACTTTTTTTCAAATTGGAGTGCATTGAAAAGCAATGAAGAGGATGTGGGCCCTTGTCTTGTGTTCTGTCACTGACTAGCTCTGTAATTTTGAGTTAATATGTTAACCTGTTTGGGTCCTTTTAGTCATGAGAAATCAAGAGGCATTAGACTAGATGATCTCTATGAAGTCATTTAAATGAATGAACATGGTTGTGTTCCAATAAAGCTTTATTAACAAAACAGAAGGCTAGATTTGGTTAAGGGGCCTTAGTCTGCCAGTTCTTGATTTACAAGATAGGTAGTATTTTTGAAGTTAATATACTATCATGGGATCACAAAAAACAGTATTATGCAAATTATTTTTAAGTAAAATATAATTAGGAATAATGAAAGAGTGGCACTGTTGTATTTTACTTTAGATGTTGAACTAATTAAACCAAAGATATCACAAAAGAAGGCCAATATTATACTTTAGCTCCCTGTAGAGCTCTTGAAAATCTATTATGCACCAAGTTTGGGTATATAAAGCAGTATATGCATAACTAAGAAAATTTGGTATTTAAATTGGGTAAGATGAGCATTTCATTTCTATTCAGTAGGAACCAATAGAATACTTTTATTTTTTATTTTTCAACGTTTATTTATTTTGGGGACAGAGAGAGACAGAGCATGAACGGGGGAGGGGCAGAGAGAGAGGGAGACACAGAATCAGAAACAGGCTCCAGGCTCTGAGCCATCAGCCCAGAGCCTGACGCGGGGCTCGAACTCACGGACCGCGAGATCGTGACCTGGCTGAAGTCGGACGCTTAACCGACTGCGCCACCCAGGCGCCCCTAGAATACTTTTAAAATGTAGATTACCTGGACTAAATCTAAGAAATCTATATGCAAACTATTTCTCCAATTGCTGTAGTTCTTTTCTCTGCCTAAGGCACATTTCATCACTTTATGTAGTAAAATCAATTGGCAATATTTACTGTGGGCCAGACATTGTGTTGAAAAATTCACACAAATCATGTCATTTAATTAACAGAATAAAACACTACAAAATTTTTGATAATAAATATATTTTACAAATGAGAAAACTGTACTTCCGATGGTCCAGTTAATAAGTATATGTATAATCAGTTTCAAAACTCAGTCTGTATAACTTCAAAGGCCACAGTCTTTTTTTTTTATATGAAATTTATTGTCAAATTGGTTTCCATACAACACCCAGTGCTCGTCCCAAAAGGTGCCCTCCTCAATACCCATCACCCACCCTCTCCTCCCTCCCACCCCCCATCAACCCTCAGTTTGCTCTCAGTTCTCAACAGTCTCTTATGCTTTGGCTCTCTCCCACTCTAACCTCTTTTTTTTTTTTTCCTTCCCCTCCCCCATGGGTTCCTGTTAAGTTTCTCAGGATCCACATAAGAGTGAAACCATATGGTATCTGTCTTTCTCTGTATGGCTTATTTCACTTAGCATCACACTCTCCAGTTCCATCCACGTTGCTACAAAAGGCCATATTTCATTTTTTCTCATTGCCACGTAGTATTCCATAGTGTATATAAACCACAATTTCTTTATCCATTCATCAGTTGATGGACATTTAGGCTCTTTCCATAATTTGGCTATTGTTGAGAGTGCTGCTATGAACATTGGGGTACAAGTGCCCCTATGCATCAGTACTCCTGTGTCCCTTGGATAAATTCCTAGCAGTGCTATTGCTGGGTCATAGGGTAGATCTATTTTTAATTTTCTGAGGAGCCTCCACACTGCTTTCCAGAGCGGCTGCACCAATTTGCATTCCCACCAACAGTGCAAGAGGGTTCCCGTTTCTCCACATCCTCTCCAGCATCTATAGTCTCCTGATTTGTTCATTTTGGCCACTCTGACTGGCGTGAGGTGATACCTGAGTGTGGTTTTGATTTGTATTTCCCTGATAAGGAGCGACGCTGAACATCTTTTCATGTGCCTGTTGGCCATCCGGATGTCTTCTTTAGAGAAGTGTCTATTCATGTTTTCTGCCCATTTCTTCACTGGGTTATTTGCTTTTCGGGTGTGGAGTTTGGTGAGCTCTTTATAGATTTTGGATACTAGCCCTTTGTCCCATATGTCATTTGCAAATATCTTTTCCCATTCCGTTGGTTGCAAAGGCCACAGTCTTACCTGTTACATTATACATGGCTCAGGCTCATCACTGTTTCTTCTTCAGATATCCCCAGTCTCATGTTTTATGTTACTTTTAGCCAATCAATCATGAGACATGGAGAAAAATATATATCTCCAATATCTAATCATGCTTTCACAACCAACAGCAACAACAAAATACTAGAAATATTCAAGTGATTCACATGTGAAAGTCCTTACACTTGTGTTATTAAAATTCTGAATATTTATTAGATATCAGGCTCCACCCTTTTCATCAACCATCAGTTGTCCTGTGGTAGTCCTTTGATAACAAAAAACTGCACTGGCATTTCCTTTGCACCCTTTCACTTAACCACTTTCACCCACGCTCTTTGAGATCACCGCCTGATGAGCTACCTGTACACAATCTTTGTCTCAGGGTCCATTTTGGAGGAAACCAAGCTAAGACACAACTTGTCCAGGGAGCACCCTCTTACCATGCCCAAACCCAGACTGTCCTCCTGGCAGTTCTTAAAGCCCCATGGATTCTTAATGAAATCCCAGGATCAACATCCATAATCTAAACTTACCTAGTAACTGATTACTATTACAAGGTATTCTCAGCTGATATAATTTTAATTGTTTCCCCTTGGTTGACATTTTACTATGTATCCTTGACTATGCAATACCTTTGAGCACTCCATACACTAATCGACCCTTGATCTTTTATTTGTTTAATGTTTATTTTTTGATAGAGAGAGAGGGGGAGGGAAAATGAGTGTGAGCCAGGAAGGGGAAGAGAGGGCGACAGAATCCGAAACGGGCTCCAGGTTCTGAGCCACCAGCACAGAGCCCAGTACGGGGCTCGAACCCACAAGCCTTGAGATCATGACCTGAGCCAAAGTCTGACATTTAACCAACTGAGCCACCCAGGTGCCCCTCGACCTTTGATCTTTTACCTTTCTTTGCCTCCTCACATAGTTAGTGAGGCATGGAAGGGCTGGGGCACGCCTTGCACCTTTCCCTTCTAGGTCTGATATTTAATACTGACAACATAACTTGAGGCCGTAAAATGCAGACTCAGTGGTGTTTCATATTCTCTAGGAAGCTACATGCTTCTTGATGTGGAACATGCATTTTCAGCTCAGATTTCACCTCAGATTTCAGCTCAGATTTCAGCAAGCTCCTCTTCATGCTACTATATGGACTGGAAAATCCTTCTTCGTAAAAATGACGACACAAAATGATGGTCAGAGAGAATGCAGCCACACACATCCAGTTCTAGTGACCGGTGAGCAGAGAGGCAGTCATTGTTTTGCCCTGTGCTGTGCTGGGAGGCAGTGTTCCCCCCACGTTAATCAATTCAAAACCTAGTACTTAATGTAGTTCTAGAGACATAAGTCAAATCTAAGAACTCACTTTTATTGCCCTGGAGCAACAATTGTAGGTGAAAGTTAGGTTTAGATCAAAGAGGGAAAAAGCAGCAGATTTCTAGCACTCCCAGGAAACAAAGGTGAACTGTTTGTACACATCTGACTGTCCCCGATGAGAGGTCAGACAGAGTGGAGGGGGCTCCAGGAAGGAGGATGTGGGGGTGAGTGGGACGACCAGGTACACAATATGGTAGCAGGGGACGAATCACAGCCACCAGGAGAACTGCCAAAATCTAAAATGATTACATGATAAATTTTGTGAACTTGGCCCATTTTTGTTTTAATAATTTAATTTTTAAATGTCTTACTCCAGTTTCTCAAAGTCACAACTGACCAGCTAACAAAAGGAATGGAAAAGCTCAACCTCATATAGTTCTGTCGGAATGTGCTGTACTTACTCGAGCTTTTAATTCTGAGAAAACTTTTTAGTCAATGGACAATTTGTAAAAAGAACAGTTGGAGTCTGAAGAATTTAAAATACCTGTATAAACAAGATATAGATGAAATTTTCCACCCAAAATTAATTGGTGAGATGTAATTTTGTTTAAGAGACATGAGCTTTGGGAATTAATCAAAAATTGTATTTTGTAATTACCCCTGTAAGGAACAGGTAGAGAAGCTGTTCTCAGCCCCCTACTTCCACCGTCAAACATGGGGTGCATAGCAGTTTCGTGAACACTCATGAGCACTCATCAGTATAGGCATTATCAAATTTTGCTACAAATTTTAAGTGAATGTCATGATGAGCATGGAGTATGGCGTCCAGCACAAGTAAGACACATGAGATCAGAATGGGGAGAGTGAACAATTCGTACTTTCTTTTCACATCATCAGTCTCTTGCCTTTGCATGCATCCAAGTTGACAGCCACGTTCCATGGAACTTGCCAATATAGAGAACAATCTTTTGATGTTTAATCTACAAGTGAAGAGTGTCATGGGGTTTCACAGTGATCATGCAAGAGCAAGGATGATTCCACCCATTGTGGCCAAGTGCAAAACTACAGGCACAAATAAATAATTAAAGAAGCGGAAAGTATAAAAGTATTTTACTATTTCTCAGTGATAATTAAGAAAAGAAATGGCATTTATTTCAGAAGATTGCGATAAAAGAGGATTAGGCTTGTTCGTTTGTTTGTTGCAAAACGAGCCTCTGGAAATGCAGCCACAGGAGGGAAAGAGATTTCAGAAAAAGCCTTAAGTCCTAAGTGACTGTGGCGGCCATAATGATGGGAGGCACACAGACCAATCTGTATTGTAATTTGTTTGAGCCACTATCATGCGGTAGCAGAGACTACAAGAGACTCTACGTTTCTCTCTGGTCGTTCAATTGTGATGTCTTATGTATCTTTTTATGTCTGTATCTTGCACAGGTTATAGCACTCACATTTTCATATAGGTGTCTGGCAGTAAGAGTTTGTATTGTTCATTTAACTATTTAGCGAATACTTATGACATATCCATTTTATGCTAAAGAAAGTCTAGATAAAGTCCAGCTCCTGCAGTAGCTGGAGGACAGGCAGTGCCTCTCTTACTAAGTGTGAGCTCCCCAAGCTTCTAAGGCCATAGGAGTATTTCAGAATCATTTTCTGGAGTCTTTGCCAAAGTATTAAATCCTATGATGCAAGACAGTGCTCTCCTCTCATACATGTCTACTAGGTCCTGTAGCTCCTGTAGGTACAGCTCCTAATTGTTGATCTGTGACCAGGAGGTAAAGCCAAGGCAAATTGTTGGAAGTCTCTGTTGTGTGGCCGGGCAGGGACAGCTGCATGTCTTCAAACAGGGAAGGAGCACTAACCCTTCACTAAGTAGCTTAGATCCATTCAGGAGCTCAGTGTGTCCAGAGGGGTGAGGGTTTAAGATTCTCAATTTTATCAACCCCCAACTCATAGGCGGGCGTCCCATTCTGCTACTTTTAGGATAAAATTCTGGGCCTGACCCTCCGCTTTCTCTACCCCTCCATTGCTGGATAGGAGCATGTTTTTTGTTTTTTGTTTTTTTTTAATTTTTTTTTCAACGTTTTTATTTATTTTTGGGACAGAGAGAGACAAAGCATGAACGGGGGAGGGGCAGAGAGAGAGGGAGACACAGAATCGGAAGCAGGCTCCAGGCTCTGAGCCATCAGCCCAGAGCCCGACGTGGGGCTCGAACTCACGGACCGCGAGATCGTGACCTGGCTGAAGTCGGACGCTTAACCGACTGCGCCACCCAGGCACCCCTAGGAGCATGTTTTTAAATGCTGTAAGGGGGCACCCTTGTGTTCACACTTGGTTTTTCATTGATGAGTTATCATTCTAGGATTCCATTTGTTTCCCCACAGCATCACCTGTCCCCACAACTATCCAATTTCTTTGCGAATTACAATTTTGCTCGTATTTTTTAAGTGCCTAGTACCTTTCACCACTAGTTGCATTTTTTTTCTACTGGTTCAGTGTAGGGTTCATTACCAGATGAAATTTTACCAATCATAGTGTTACCTGTGCCAGATTATCCGTGCTTCATCGACTTCTGACAAGGGTCTCTTTGTTGTCAGCCAGCCAACAGGTGGTCCAGCTCAATGTCACAATCCCATGTTAGCATCTGTTTTCATCCACTGCCTGCTGGTACAAACACAGAGGTGGTTTACCTGGGGAGTAAACTCAGAGATGGAGATTTGCATGCAGAGGATGCTTTTGGGATTTATACACCTGAGGAAAGGGAAGGAAGCATCCTGGGAAGAGGGCAGAGTTGGCGGGAATCACAACAGCCCCCTCAGCTCCATGGGGGAGTTTGGAGGTTGGAAGGCCCATTAGAGGCCTGGGTTGAGGATGAACTGGAATTTTGTGCTCCTGCCTTGCCCAGAATGCACTATAACAGAAAGGGCAGTTTGTTAGGTCAGAGGACAAAATTCTCACAGCACCATCTCTTTATACGTATCTTTTATTTATTTGTTTTATTTTTTTTACATTATTTAATTTATTTTTAATAGAGACAGAGCACACGTGGGGGAGGGGCAGAGAGAGAATGAGACACAGAATCTGAAGCAGGTTCCAGGCTCTGAGCCATCAGCACAGAGCCTGATGCGGGACTTGAACTCACAACCTGTGAGATCATGACCTGAGCCGAAGTCGGACGCTTAACCGACTGAGCCACCCAGGCACCCCTATATGTATCTTTTAGACAAACATACATCTATCTCTAAATTCTCTAATGACTAAGATGGTATGTTTCTGTAAAGTGAAAGGCAATATTAATTTAAGGGAAAAAGGAGCGCCAGGGTGGCTCAGTCAGTTAAGCATCTGACTTCAGCTCAGGTCATGATCTTGTGGTTCGTGGGTTTGAGCTCTGCATCAAGCTCTGTGCTAACAGTTCAGAGCATGGAGCCTATTTTGGATTTTGTGTCTCCTTCTCTCTCTGCTCCTCTCCTGTTCACTCTCTCTTTCTCTCTCTCTCTCTCTCTCTCTCTCTCTCTCAAAAATAAATAAACATTAAAAACTAAAATTATAAGGGAAAAAGACATGGTTGCACAGATTTGCTACAAGTAAACATGTACATGTGCATAGCAAAAATGTCTACAAATTGTCTGTCTAGAAGAAAACATTTCAGTGTTTTACTAGTGTTCAAAACAAACAAGGTTGACTTTAAGATATTTCATCATAAAAATACAGACATTAATACTTTAATATCAATTTAGTTACAAATAACAATTATATAATTATAAGTTAATAAAAACCACTTGTTAGGTTAAAGAAGAGATTAGAAATAGCTCATTAACCATAATTTGTTATTTACCTGAAGATTTTTATGAGAGAAAGTATTAACTCATAAATAACATAATTGAAAAAATAAAATGTATATTTAGTGATATATATACAATAAATACAGATAATGATATGCTACAAATTTTTAAAGTTTTCTTTTTTTGAAAATTTTTTTTAACATTTATTTATTTTTGAGAGACAGAGCATGAGCGGGGAAGGGGCAGAGAGAGGGAGACACAGAATCCGAAGCAGGCTCCAGGCTCTGAGCTGTCAGCACAGAGCCCGATGCAGGGCTCAAACTTACAAACCATGAGGTCATGACCTGAGCTGAAGTTGGACGCTTAACACACTGAGCCACCCAGGCGCCCCAAGTTTTAAAGTTTTCTTAAATAGAAAGTTTTACTGTAGATAATTTTATTACAGTGTCATATTTATAATAAATATAGATAGTGATATATTATAATTTTTTCAAATTTTCTTAAATAGAAAGTTTTACTATAGGCAATTTTATAAAAATATTATAAAATTGACCTAAAAGCTGCTGATCTGCTTTAATTTATAAATTGTTTAATGTTTTTACTTATTTTTGAGAGAGACAGAGTGTGGGGAGGGGCAGAGAGAGAGGGAGACACAGAATCTGAAGAAGGCTCCAGGCTCTGAGCGGTCAGCACAGAGCCCTACGCGGGGCTTGAACTCACGGACCGCGAGATCATGACCGGAGCCAAAGTTGGACACTTAACCAACTGAGCCACTCAGGCGCCCCAAAGCTTTAATTTTATATTATTAACAAACATACTTTGCTCAAAATACAAGAAATTGAATCCCAAACACAAGGATGTTACATGATACCACAATGTACTTCTAGAGATAAATTAAGACAAAGTAGTTATCAGTTATTTTTGTTTTTAATAATTACGAATTATATGTTAAATGTCTTGGGGGCCATCGTTAAGTAAAAATAGGTGATTAAAAATTTTACTAAAAGTATTAGTAATTGATTTATAGACTAATCACCTTAAATCAAATAAAATAGAACTTTTTCTGAAGTAAAATTGATACATGTTTATACTTCTGGGGCTTTGGAAGATTTCAACTCTTTAAGACCAGTAAATCACACTTATTACTAAGGAACTCTTTTAGGTTAGTTTGTATAAATGCAGGATGCGGGCAGTACCTCTACATATGACTTCATCATGGTAGTAACTGTCAAAATACCTTGAAATTCAACTTTCTATTAACACTAACTTCACATCTGCCACCACTTGCCTGGATTGTAACAACTGAGAAATTTTTATTGTTGTGAGAAGCCGTAACATAACTTCTTGCCAGAATGCACCACTTACAATTTTTGAATTATTCTATATTATTTAAAATAGTTTCTTACTCTGACACAGTAACTTTGTTTTCATTTTGTCAAATCAACATCTCATGTGATTTAAAAATCAAGGGACAGATGCCACCTCTAAGAAAATGGCCTTCCGTTAGGAATTGTCACTGTATAGAAGTCTTGCCTTGAAATTTGCTTAAAGAATTCAATTTAACCACATAAGTGTAAGACTATTATAATTTTGACATTATATCATGCCAATTTAAAGTCACCACACATTCTGGGATTTACCAAACACATTAAATGCTAAATTTTATCTCTTCAGGGAATTACTTTGCTTCAAAATAAGCACTGATACCCCATTCTAATATTTTATTAGGTGGAGATCATCAACTTGATTCAAAATATACCAATATTTACTTTTGTTCAGATAGTTATCAAGTTCAAAATTAAAATTTAACATTTGTTTTAGAATTTGAGGGACCACGTACCAATCTGTTGTTCTCCATATGACATTTGGATTTTGGATGTGTTACCCAAAATAAAAGACAGAAATAATACTGTTACAGAGATGACATTTGGAAGATGGTCTTTTATCCCATTTCAGAAAAAATATAGTCACAAAGATGATTTCTTGACTCTTCCAAAGTCCCCACAAATCACAGCTAGGAAGACTCCATTTGCCACAGCCAGGAATAAAACAGAAGAGCCAGTCCTAAGAGAGCCTAGAGAGGGCACATCAAAATTTCCCAAAGCCTCATTGTATTCACTATGGGGAAACAGGGGGCCCGGTTGGCTTATATTGAGAAAAAATTGTAAATATATTTACTTAAAAATATAAAGCTTTTGGGGCGCCTGGGTGGCGCAGTCGGTTAAGCGTCCGACTTCAGCCAGGTCACGATCTCGCGGTCCGTGAGTTCGAGCCCCGCGTCAGGCTCTGGGCTGATGGCTCGGAGCCTGGAGCCTGTTTCCGATTCTGTGTCTCCCTCTCTCTCTGCCCCTCCCCCATTCATCCTCTGTCTCTCTCTGTCCCAAAAATAAATAAACGTTGAAAAAAAAAATTTTTTTTAAAAAAAAAATATATAAAGCTTTAAAATATAACTTAAAAATGTGACCACCTTTTACTTTCAAAATGATTTTGAAGAAGCTTTTAAGGCAGTAAGTATAAGGGCTCTGGGGTGGCTCAGTCGGTTGAGCATCTGACTTCAGCTCAAGTCATGATCTCGCTGTTCATGAGTTTGAGCCCCACATCAGGCTCTGTGCTGACAGCTTAGAGCCTGGAGCCCGCTTTGGATTCTGTGTCTCCCTCTCTCTCTCTGCCCCTTCCCCACTTGTGCTTGATCTCTCTCTCTCTCTCTCTGTCAAAAATAAACAAACAAAAAGGCAGTAAGTATAAAACCCTTGAGAGGGAAAGTTATAACCACCACTTAAAAAAAAATCAGCATAAATCCAGCATAAATATGATGAGTTGTTATCATATAATGAGAGTTTTACAATTTTCTTCTCGTCAGCAGTATCAGTTATAAATGTATTCAGTACTAGTTCCATGTGCTTTCCCATGTGGTGATGATAACAGAAATGATAGTAGTAATAATAGTTTCTTTTAGCATACATTACTAACCAGGAAATAATTAATCTTCTCAAGGACTTGATAATTTTGATGATATTATCTGTACTTTAGAAATAAAGAGGTTAATGTTTTAACAGGTTATCAGTTGGCCAAAGGTCAAATTCAAGAAATGTTTAAGGTCAAATTAGAACCTAGGTTTGGATACAAAGTCCATGCCCATCCACCTGTTCTCCTGACAAAGTGTTTTGAATCAGTTTCAACTTTTACTTAATAATTTAGTCTCAAACATGAATATGCTTGTAGTATTGATCACTGTCCTTCAGTCTACTGAGGATTATTTATCTTATAACTAAATGGTCCAAGATTTATACTTTGAATTCTTATGTTTTCCTACATGGAGCATGGCTTTTCAAGGCTCTGAATGGCACTATATAAGGTATGGTGACATCAACTTAACTTGATATTTTCCAAAACAGACAAATATAGATATATGTATACAGACACAGAATCACAGAACCTACTTTTTGGCTTAATTCTCTCTCTCCCTCATCTTTTTGTCTCTTCTGTGAAAGCAGACATTCCAAAGCCAAAATTTAACTCCAAAGCTTAATTCCAAAGCCAAAGAAAGACTCAAATCATGGGTTTAAGATAATGAAAAAAGGCATATTATCATAACAGCAATACATTTCAGTTTTATGACTTCTAGAATATCGTGAGAGAAAGAAGGGAAAAACAAATGTTAAAAATATTTATTTTAAAGAAAGTTACTTTGCAGTTTTCTAGAAACCCTATCCTTACAAATTTGTTTTGTATCAAAGATAATTTATGATGACAGATTATCTTTTTTGAGGGGCCATGGTTGCGAAAACAGATTTACTCCACCTGTTTATTACTCTAGCCACCTGTAATCAGAATTGTCTTGACTTGCATTTGTGATCTCCCTAGGTTTTATGTGGTTTTCTAATGCTCTATATGATATATGAAGAAGTTCATTTACTTAAAAAAACAAAATTATACAGATTATAAAGTCATAAAATATAAAACCAGGAGAAAATTACAGACTATTTCATTGAATCTTACATTTCCTTAATGAGTGTGTGTGTGTGTGTGTGTGTGTGTGTGTGTGTGTATGGTGTAAAGCTCAGTAAAATAAATTGGTCCCAGAGATCAGACAGTGTCCTAATACTGTGCTAAGTCAGCATTATTGCCAGGAAACACTGAAGCTAATTGATGACATCAAATATAAATCTATTAAGAAACACATCTGTGGCGCCTGATTGAGCTCAGTCGGTTGAGCGTCCGACTTCGGCTCAGGTCATAATCTCATGGTTCGTGGGTTCGAGCCCCATATCGGGCCCTGTGCTGCCAGCTCAGAGCCGAAGGAGCCTGCTTCGGATTCTGTGTCTCCCTCTCTCTCTGCCCCTCCCCCGCTCACTCTCTGTCTCTCTCTCTCAAAAATAAATAAACATGAAAAAAAATTAAAAAAAAAAAGAAGCACATTTTTGGTTAGATTTTCCTCACAAATTTATGAGGATAAATCAAATTGGTATAATATAAATGAAAACACTGTTAAAACTATAAACTATTATACACATATTTGTTAATTACTTAATTTATGAATATCTTATTTTCTGAAATAAAACTGCCTTGTGTTATTTGCAATGGCATTTGTGAGTTCTTCCCAGGTTGTTTGTCTTTAATAAACTGATTACTGAATACTTCGTTTAGTGGATCTGGGCAAGTCAATAGTACGATGCAGCAGTGTTACCACAATGCCAGGCTCCAGTGTAAAATAAAGTGTCATCTACCTGTTTATGTTTCATGGCACTATTGCATTTTGCATGATGTAGAATTTGAGACTTTTACTTCGCAGTTAAGGAAATACTTGTCACAGTTTTATCTTTTTTCTTCTTTTGTTGCTTTCATGCTAATAAATGACTGGCTTTCCTTACCTAATAAAATATTTTTATGGTCAAACTACATGGTTTTCCACCTTTTTTAATGGTTTGAATTAGGAATGATCATTTATTGGGGCACCTGAGTGGCTCAATTGGTTAAGTTTCTGACTCTTGATTTCGGCTCAGGTCATGTTCTCATGGTTCATGGGTTCAACCCTTGCATTGGGCTCCATGCTGACAGTGTGGAACCTGGATGGAATTCTTTCTCTCCCTCTCTCTTCCTCTCTTTCTCTCTGCCCCTCCGCTGTTTGCACACACTTTATCAAAATAAATAAATCAACATTAAAAAAAATGATCAGTACTTCATGGGCATAGAAATGCTCTCAATGAACCAGTGCATGGGACCTTATGCCATTGGTGTACTTGGTAAACTCAGAGGGAAAGCCTGAAATAAATGTCAACTCCTGATCAAACAAAGAAGAATAAAGACGGATTAAACTAATAGACTAATATGTTGTTGATGGAATGTTTTAAGCCCTTTTGAGAGAGACACTGTCTGCTCTCTGTAAATGTCAAACCAAGTAGCTGCTGCTTCTTGACAGTTAGAGTATTGCTTACAAAATCATTAAGAAGCCTGTTTGTTTATGGACCCCTCATGCTTTCCTTTCAGTCTTTCTCTTCCTTCTTTTCTCCCTTTCTCTATCTGAAGCTCGCATGATGCTATATTCCGGACCTCACGATCTAAATGATACACACGAGCCAGGCAGTTAATGAAGGAGTTAAGAGGGCACTCTGTGGTTGTGTGTGTGTGTGTGGGGGGGGGGGGGGGTGATATATGTGTGTTACACAGTTTTGAGTACTTTTATGAGCACAGTTTTGTGCTCTCGAAGCTGGACTTATTCCTCAGGTACTACCAATAGTTGCCATAACTAACTGTGGGCTCTAGAGGTAACATAAAAATTTGAATTTTCATTTGTAATCCCTTAATTTCTAAATGCTGGTTTCTGTTACAGATTGAGTTGTGTCTCCCCTACATCAATACATATGTTGAAATTCTAACCTCCAGTAGCTCAAAATGTAAATATATTTTTAGATATGGCTTTTAAAGAGGTTACTATGGTAAAATGAGGTATAAAGGGTGGGCTTTGATCCCAGTATAACTATTGTCCATATAAAAGGAGATTAGGATATAGACAATCCACAGACCAAGAGATGATCACATGGGGACAGTGAGAAGGTGGCCATTAAAACAGGTTGGCAACCATGTAGTTTGACCATGAAAATATCTTATTAGATAAGTAAAGCCAGTCATGTATTAGCATGCAAGCCAAGGAGAGAGGCCTTAGATGAAATAAACCAGCCTTGATCTTGGACTCTTAGCTTCCAGAACTATAAGAAAATAAATTTCTGTTGTTTGAGCCTCTCAGTCTGTGGTGTGTGGTTATGGCAGCTCTAGAAACTAATGATCTTCTTTTGCAAAATATTTTCCTACTAAATTAAGTATGTCAAAGTGTCACATTTTAACCTGAAGTCTGCTAAATTCTACTTCTGCTTTATTTATTCATTGAATTATATTTCATGAAACTATAATTTGGTGTGAATTGGCGAAAACATTCGGCTTTAACTCATCTTTTTATTTTTCTTTTTAATTAAATGTTTTATTTTAAAATAATTGTAGGGACACCTGGTGACTCAGTCAGTTAAGCATCCAACGCTTGATTTTGGCTCAGGTCATGATCCCCGCATCATGGGATTAAGCCCTACACTGGGCTCCATGTGGACCCTGCTTGGGATTCTCTTTCTCTGCCCCACTGCCGTCTATGTGCCCTTTCTGTCTGTAAAATAAAAATAAATAAATAAATAAATAAAATAAATAAAATAAAATAAAATAATAAAATAAAATAAAATAAAAATTGTATATTCACATACTGATACAGTAAAGAATACAGAGAAATAGTGTGTGTATTATGCTGAATTTCCTGCAATGATAACAATATGATAAATGTCACAACAGGACATTGACATTAATATGCTCCACACACAGAATGTCCTGATAAGCACATTTCCACCCATCGTGATGACCTTCTGAACCCTGCCCTCCTCTCTCCTGCTGGCATGTCCTTCTTAAACCCCAAAACCACATGGTGCCCTCCATTTCTATAACCATGTCATTTCAAGAGTGACATATCATTGAATCATACACTGTGTCTTTTGAGGATGGGCTTTTACCCAGCATAATTCTCTGGTGATCTATCAAGGGTTTTATGTATGTATGTTACATATTGTAGTTTTGATATTAAATCTAGGTGCTCTTTGCCTAGTCTTTGATCCTAAAGATTTTCTCTAGTATTTTTTGTCAAAAGTTTTATATTCCACCTGAAGAGTCCTTGATTAATATTGAATTAGTGTTTGTACAAGGTATGCTATTTAGATTGTGGTTTATTCTGTTGTACTTAATGAATGTATTTATTTTTTGCCTGTGGAAGGCAATGGCTTTGGCACCTCACGAGGAACAGGTGGTCATTCCTTTACTGAATTGCTTTTGCAAATTTGTCAAAAATTAATTGGGCAGAGGTATGTGTCTTTTTATGAATTATCTATTCTTCTCATTGATCTACTTGTTATTCATCTGTCAATATCACAATATCTTGAGTTCTGTACTATATAATAAGTATTAAAATTGAGTGATGGAAACAGATGTCCTTACCTCTCTCCTGATCTTAGGTCAGTCTTCACCATTAAGTATAATGTTAGTTATAGTTATTAATATTATTACTGTCATCATCCTTTCTAATTATAGGATCTTTTCCCAGAGTAAGTGAATTGTTCTATGTAAGCTTTATTAATTTTATCTCCTTTGTGTCTATTTTCCTCCATAAAGATTCATTTTTGAACTGGGAACTTTCTTTTTAAAAAGAGTAGATAAGCCAAAACCAATGTGCTCCTTCCATGAAATAACTCAAAATGAGAAAAACTAAGGAATAGCACCATAAATCAAAAGCAATATCAATGTTAAGGTAGAAATATACCCCCTTGTTTATTTAAAAAAATAAGTAAATACCAATAATTATTTATTTAGGCTAGTATTATCCAAAACGTATTCTAATCAAGAAAAAACAATTTCTTAATAGCTGTTCAGAAAAAGAATACCATATTAAATAATGAGGTGTTCTGAATTGAACAAAATTAAGTGAATTTCTTTATTTCATAACTTTATCAAAACTTCAATAACCTTAAATATGTAGATATAGATTGTGAATTGTTTTTCTTCCAATATTTTATTTAAATTCAAGTTAGTTAACATACAGTGTAGTACTGGTTTCAGGAGTAGAATTCAGTGATGCATCACTTACGTACAACACCCAGTACTCATCCCAACAAGTACCCTCCTTAATGCCCATCACCTATCTAGCCCATCCCCACCCACCTCCCTCCATCAACCCTCAGTTTGTTTTCTCTAGTTAAGAGTCTCTTATGGTTTGCCTTCCTCTCTGTTTTTATCTTATTTTATTTTTCCTTCCCTTCCCCTATGTTCATCATTTTTGTGTCTTAAATTCTACATATGAGTGAAATGATATGGTATTTGTCTTTCTTCGACTGACTTATTTCACTTAGCATAATACCCTCTAGTTCCATCCATGTTGCAAATGTTGCAAATGGCAACATTTCATTCTTTTTGATAGCTGAGTAAAATTCCATTGTATGCATATATACCACATCTTCTTTATCCATTCATCAGTCGATGGACATTTGGGCTCTTTCCATAATTTTACTATTGTTTATAATGCTGCTATAAACATTGGGGTAGGGGCACCTGCATGGCTGAGTAGGTTAAGCATCTGACTCTTGATATGGCACAGGTCATGATCTCACAGTTCGTGGGATGGAGCCCCACGTTGGGCTCTGTGCTGACAGCATGGAGTCTCCTTGGTTTTCTCTCTCTCCCTCTCTCTCTCTGCCCTCTTCTGCTCTCATTCTGTCTCTCAAAATAAATAAATAAGGATAAAAAACATTGGGGTGCATGTGCCCCTTCGAATCATTATGTTTTTATCCTTTGGGTAAATACCCAGTACTGTGATGTCTGGTTCATAGGGTAGTTAATAGAACTACCCTTTTAACTTTTTTGAGGAACCTCCATACTATTCTCCAGAATGTACCAGTTTGCACTCCCATCAACAGTGCAAGAGGGTTTCCCTTTATCCACATTCTTGCCAACATCTATTGTTTCTTGTGTTGTTAATTTTAGCCATTCTGACAAGTGTAAGGTGGTATCTCATTGTGGTTTTGATTTGTATTTCCCCAATGATGAGTGATATAGAGCATCTTTTCATTTGTCTGTTAGCCATCTGTATGTCTTCTTTGGAAAAAGGTCTATTCATGTCTTCTGCCCATTTCTTAACTGGATATTTTATTTTTGGGTGTTGAGTTTGATAATTTCTTTATCGATTTGGATACTAGCCCTGTATCTGATATGTCATTTGTAGCTATCTTCTCCCATTCCATAGGCTGCCTGTTAGTTTTGTGAAATTTTATTGTAGAATTTTCCAAAGTCACTGCATAAGCATACACTTTTTAAATGCCATAGTTCATATTTTATGGTGAATAAACTTAGGAAAACACTTATTTAAACCAATCACACTTCTAAATACAAAATTTACATGTTTCACAAATTCTGTCAAATTGGATCTACAATAGATTAGAGTAGATAGTATTCCAGCACAATTTAACAGAATTATCCCTCTTGCATAGCAATAGTTGGTTGAATAGATTACTTATTAAAATATAAATATTTGAACAGACCAAGTATAAAATGTGCTAATAAATGATACAGTAAGTACATTCCTTAGAAACTAGTAGTAGTGTTAAAATTTCATTAGGAATAATAGAATAATACCTAACATGATATGAAATTCTTTATTTTACTACAACTCATCATCAATTTCCTAGTAAGCCATAAGAGACACACCATCAAAATAGTTGTCTGAAAGTTTCCAGTCACTGCAATAAGGAAAACGTTGATAAAAGAATTTTAATTTTTAGAAAAGAGGAGAAAAGCAATTCAAATTGATGATGGTATTAGGTAGGCATTAAAATGTTTGAATAATTTTAATGTATAAGAAAATCATAACTTTTAATAAAATGTCATAGATATAATATTCATAATATAAAATATTGAGTTAAAAATGTAAATATGTAGGGACTTATCTGTAGTAATAGTTGATGAGTATATACATTTCATATAAATGATAGGAGAATTGATAAGAAGTTAAAAATTTTCATTAATGTATATATTTGTTTACTCCATATGTATATAAGTATACATATATTTAGTGTAAGAAAAATATTGAAAAAATAAATTATCATTCATAGTTGTCACTTTTTGTTGCATTTGTGAACTATTAATTTGCTTTACATTTTGGTATTTCTCAAATTTTCTGTATGGATCATGAATTAATTCTATGATCAGATGTAGAAGTTGATTTTTTAAACTTACAGCGAAAGAGGCACATGGTTTTCTATGTGAATGGCATGTATAAATGGAGACTTTTCCATGTATTCATAAATGTTCTAAAGTTTGATGTCTTTCCTTTTTCTAACCATACGCAGTTTGTCTTGGGAGATACCATTGCCTGAGGACATCTGTAATGAGCCCATAATGTAAAATAATGCATAGTTAGTAATGGTTTCTTAAAGGTGTCTCACAGTACTCCTAAAAAGTCACTGCAACATTTTATTTGTGCCCAAGATGTTTTTAATATAAAAAGGACATATTTTTATAAGAATTTTTATAATTTTGAGTTTTAAAACTCCATATCTGGGAGTCTGCTAGATTTAACAAAAAAAATTTATAACCATTATCAATACATGACAGTGATATTATTATATTTAGTCAATATATACTTTTTATGCCAAATTCCTTGAGCAGAGGCTATTTTAAAAGGGAAAATATTGGGGCGCCTGGTGGCTCAGTCACTTAAGCTTCTGACTTAGGTCATGATCTCGCGGTTCATGGGTTTGAGCCCTGCAGCAGGCTCTGTGCTGACAGCTCAGAGCTGGAGCCTGTTTCAGATTCTGTGTGTGTCTCTCTCTCTGCCCCTCTCCCTCGCACTCTGTCTCTCTCTCTTTCTCTATCTCTCTGTCTCTTAGAAGTAAACGTTAAAAAAAATTTTAAGGGAAAATATTAGGTTTGGGTCAAATTTAAGAATTTTTAATATAAAGTTGTCAAGTACTTTGGACATAGAAAATATTATTTTTATAACATGATAAAATCCTTCAAGATCTTTATGTATTACAGTCCTTGAGTTCTTTGAATATGATTTTGTATGACCTCTGTGTCAATACTGAATTATAATTTAAGCATTGCATCTAATTCTTGATTTGAATTGAAATTATTTTGTAATGTCAATATCTAGTACAATATTTGCTATTTTTGATAAAGCAATTTGATTATGTGAAATTATTTCACTTTGAATTTTACTGGTAAAAAACAGCAAATCTTTACCATTTCTGCTATATATTATGATAGTAATATATTGTATTCAATTATTTTTGGAATAAGTTTATGTTAATAAATTTGCTTAATTTTGCATGCTAGAGGAAAACAAATTTGGTCATAAATTATTTATATACATATACCCTTAATTTTTTATTTTCTAACATTCAGAATTTTTGTGTCTCTATTTAAGAAGTTCATTACTCTCCTTTCTTTGTAGTATTATTTATCAGTATTAGATAATCAGTTAATTCTGGCTTTACAAAATTCCATCTTTTTCTATGGTATCATTAATATAAAATCAAAGTTATAGATTTTTGTAGAGAATCTAAAGACGTAGGAGTCTGTCATTTTGGTGGGTTAAGTGATGTGTGCAAGATTATGGAAGATGAAATATATGAGATAAAGTGATCACAGTCATAAGAGATAGAGCTAAAATGTAATGGATAACAGAAGACAGGAACATTTAGTATCAACAATGCATGGATCATTTATGTAGTGGACATTTGATTCTAAATAAACATTGCTTATATCTGAAGAAGTGGGGCAGGAAATACAGTGACATTTGAGCACAGAGGAGATTACAGTTGGCCTACTTTAGGTTTGAAATTTATCTACATTGTTACTACATCCTCCTGCCAAATTTTTGTTCTTTCATGTGCACTCTAACATGCACTCTGACACTAATTATTCAGGGTCAGAAGTCACCTAGATAGAAATAAATAAAATAGCCAGTCAGCATCTAAATATATCACTCTTGTGTGAGTTACTTAAGCAGAAGAGAGACTAAGAGTATTTATTAACAACTGAAAATTTGCCTCAAAGATTCTCAAAGTGATAAATCCCAGCTTTAATTAAATTTTAAGTAAGAAAATTGCATTAACTCTTTTAGATCACAAGGACACTGTTCAGTGCAACCCAAGGCAGTAATTTTCTAACTCTGACCCAAGTGACTCACTAAACTTAATGACATTTTTAAAAAGTTGCCTATTTTCTCCCTGCAAATTCACAGGAATATTGTCTCCATAATTATCTAAACTGTATCAGATGACAGTAGTAACATAAGGAAAGAAAGTTCATTGAGAGATTAGGGAGAAATAATTAATAGTAGATTAGAATAATTGGATGTCTTCTTTTATTATTTTTTTAATGTTTACTTATTTTTGAGAGACAGAGACCGCATGAGCGGGGGAGGAGCAGAGAGGGAGACACAGAATCCAAAGCAGGCTCCAGGCTCTGAGCTGTCAGCACAGAGCCCCACAGGGGGCTGGAACCCATGACCTGTGAGTTCATGACCTGAGCTGAAGTCAGACACTTAACCAACTGAGCCACCCAGGCGTCCCTGGATGTATTTTTTTAAAGATCACCATGAGGTAAGCTCTCCCAATGTAGACAATTTATCCCAGATCACATAAATTCTGATACTAGAGCTAGCTGGGTGAAATATTCACATCCACATTTAATGAAAGAGTTTAAAGTAGAAGGAGATTGATTTGGAGTTGACCTATTGTCGCGACCGGCGCGACAAACACCGAGGTCAGGGTCCTGAGGGTAGGGGAATGCAAGAAAAAAAGAGAGAAGAGAAAGTTTGGGAACAGGAGGGTCCCCTGGGCTGATGGCCCAAGTGACGGCTTTATTGTTGCTATACACAATCTTTTATAACCAGACTCTTATGGGTTAGGTCATTCTAAAATAAACAGGTTTCACATAATCGCTGCCAACCAAAACATTTAGTTCTGTGTTTCTTGTGCATTTTCTAGACGGGTCACAAGACCTTGTTCATAAGATTGCTAGCAAAACACAATTCCCATGTTTGTTTCTATGTGACTCGGGGTAGAAAAAGGGAGGTAGCATTACTGCCAACACCTGCAGACCACAAGCTTCAGGAATTAACTCTCTCAGCCTTGATAAGGCTTTCGTATGCCCATGAAAGTGGGGGAATGGGAGGGGGAACCACCGGGTTGGCTTGAGTCAACGGGGAACGTTGCTCGACCCGGTCTCAGCCTGGCACCGGGGCCTGGCCCCCCACAACCTATATTACAGTAGAACAATTTAAAAATATAATTCAGGGTTCACTTTGGCAGTGCATATACTAAAACAGAATTTCAAGGAAAATAGCAATAAGATTAAAGCTTATTACAAACTTATCTATTAAACAATAACACTGAGTAAATACATTAAATGAAGAAAAAACGATAAATTGAAGGATGCTCTAAGCAATCGATTTTTGTATTTGTAATTCTTGTAAATCAACTAAAATGGGAATAAAGGTTGGATTATAAACAAACAAGCAAACAGTCAAATAAAGACAATTAAAGAATATACATCCCGTGAGAATGAAGTTAGTACCGTTATTTCTTTATAGTCACAAATAAATTAAGGTGTCAAAGAAGAGATTTTATGTCAATATTTGATAAAAAAAACAATCTGCAACATCTTTAGAATTGAAAATGAACAAATAATTATCCCTTCTGTCTTTCTCCACCTCTGTGCACCGTGTTAGAGTACAGAAAGAAAAATTATATCCAGACAGTTTGCTTACCATTTAATAAATACCAACATATCTTCTCCTTTTGTTTAGCTTTTATCAATGTTGCTGTGAGTTTTCCAATATATTCTTCTGGGACTGAAATCTGTAGCAAACTGTGGGATGTTGCCCTTTATACAGTTTCTCTTAAAAATTTTCTGCTCCACTTCTCCTCATTTTTACATACTCCAATTGCACCAGTATTAATTTTTTTTGACATGTCCCATATTGGTCTTATACCCTTTTATGTAATTTGCAATTCTTTTATTTTCTTTATGATGCACCTAAGTGCATTTTCTTCTTCTTGTTTTCTAATTTGCCTATTTCCTTTTCAGTTGTATTTAATTGAATTAAGACACATTGAGTTCTTAATTTTAGTTTTTGCATATTCAGATGTAGAATAAGTATGGTTTATGTTTTATAGTTGCCAATCATTTTTGAAAATACTTTCTTTAACGTGTGCATAATTTATTTCTTGGGGCGCCTGGGTGGCGCAGTCGGTTAAGTGTCCGACTTCAGCCAGGTCACGATCTCGCGGTACGTGAGTTCGAGCCCCGCGTCGGGCTCTGGCCAATGGCTCAGAGCCTGGAGCCTGTTTCCGATTCTGTGTCTCCCTCTCTCTCTGCCCCTCCCCCGTTCATGCTCTGTCTCTCTCTGTCCCAAAAATAAATAAACGTTGAAAAAAAAATTTATTTCATAGTGGGTGTCTGATAATTTTATACTCTGAATGACCTGTTGGTCTGTTTTTTAAAAATGTTTATGTATTTTTGAGAGAGAGAGAGCACAAGTGGAGAGGGCCAGAGAGAGAGGGAGACAGAGAATCCCAACCAGGTTCCACAGTGTCGGCACAAAGCCCAATGTGGGGCTTGAACTCATGAACTAGGAGATCATGAGCTGAGCCAAAGTCCATTGCTTAACAGAGTGAGCCACCCAGGTGCCACATATTTTTTACATTGACTTTTAAATTAACCCTTGTTTTCTTATTAGGTTGTCATGTTTTTATCTATTCCTGGCTATGTTGTCTTGGTTTCTTATCCTAAGAAACGGTAGAGAGAATTTGAGTCTCCGTAAGATGTTAGCTTAGTTTGGTTCTGACCTGCTTGTTAGGTGGTGGAAACTTATCTTACTCAAGCCAGTGGTTGCATTGACTCAGATGTCAAAACTGCAATTTTTCTCAAGAGGGCCTACATCCAGGAAGATTTACACAGTGCACAACCTTCTGAATTTGGCAGAGATACAGCTTTCTGTTAGTCAAAACTACCTATTTATTTCTGCTGTGATGACTATATCCATATCAACTTTCCTTACATACTGGAATTCTGCTTTCTTTAGACACAAAAATTTCAGAAAGTAAGTTGCTGCTGAACTCTGATATTTAGCTTATCTTGTCAGGAAATGTCTTTCTTATGCTGCAATTTGATGGTACAGAAGAGAAGACTTAAGACTCATGTATGCAATCATAGAACAGTGTTTGTTTTCTCGTATTCTATCATTTTAAGCTTCAGACAAAGGTATAACTCTTATCAAATGCATCCTCCTTAAAATATTTTAATAACATGTATTTTGCTATTTCCTCGCTCATTCATTGGCTCAACCTAAAAGTCACTATGTCTCTCAACTTTTCAAATTTTAAGATTAAAAATTCTTGTTTATGTCCATGAGGAATTGCCTTTGATTTTCAAAACATAATACAATTTTCTTATCTCTAGGATTACGTGACTGCAACATATTTAACTTCTTTTCTCCTGCACATTTGTATAATCATTAATTTTTTCTGATTTCCAAGTTATTATTGGGCTTTTTCTGAGATATTCAAAAATGATTATATGAGTAGTTAATATTCTTTTTATTTTTTACAAAGAATTTCATCTTTTTCTATTTTCCATTGTATTCTATATGTAAAAATGATGATGTATTTAATGTATATTATATAATATATGTAATCATGTAGTCAAATATGTAATGTTATATGTAGCATCTGATATGTGATATGTACATATATAATGTAGTATGACAATATACTAATATTAGTAAATATCATTTACTAATTCATATCATAATTCATATCATCTACTGATTCATACTATCTTCATAATTCATATCATTTACAGATATGAACATTTTAAATTAGGAGAATGCACAATTTTAATCAAATTGATATTTCAGTGAAGTTTTCTAGATATGTACTTTCTCTATAATCCTGGTATTTTCTTGTTCTGTTTAATATTATTGTTAAGTTATTTATATAAAAACCCGACACATATGGGTATATATATAAATGAAAATACTAGTACTATAGTAATGCATTTCCTAAGATGGTAAATTTAAATATATAAACAAGAAGTTTGACTAATAAAGGTTACCATATTCACTTTCATAGTATTGGCAATCATTCCTGTCCCCCTCACCTCCACCCCCACCCCCACCAGCCTTCAGATGGCCTCTTCATATGTAGATCACTTAATACTCATTATGTTCTGAAAGGAATCAAATATCTTCTAGGTGGCAGACTTTTTTTCCCACGTCTTTTTCCTAAGAATAGATTAGCAAATAGCGATTATAATAAGGACTCACATTTAGCGAAAGCCTACTGAGAGCCTAGAAAATTTAAAGCTGTCACAAGAGTGCTCTGAGTTTGTTGAAGTGGAGGTGCTCCACTGCCCTGGGCACTGGTATATGATACTTACTAAAACAGATTCTATGTCTACTTCATCCCTATCCTCATGAAGCTTACAGTCAGGTGAGCAAGACACGAATGTAACAGAAGTTAAAAATAAATAAATGTCTTTGTAAAAATTGAAGTAAATATTTTGTCTTTAAGCATATTTCCTATATTTAGTTTGAGTAAATTTAGTCATTTATTAGCCTAAACTAACCTTATGCACTATGCACATATTCTGTGTTCTGCTCTGGATAGTTTTAGAAATAAGCATTTTATGTCTTCAACAAAGTTTCTCAATCTTGACACTAGTGACGTTTTACATCAGATAATTCTTTGCCACAGGGAGCTGTCCCACGCATTATAGTTATTTAGCAGCATCCCTGGCTTCTGCCTGTCTACTGTCAGTGGGTTATGATGTGCAAAACCATGACTCCTCAGTTATGCCATGCAGAGATGTCTCCAGACCTTGCCAATTCTCCTCTGGGGTGTGAAATTGCCCCCATTGAGAACCACTGACCTATAGTACTTTTATAGATGGATTCATGCTATGTTAAAGGCTACCACGTTCACATTTCTTTAGGGGTTCTTTCAGGCATCATAGGAGTCTGAGAGCTGTGTATCAGGAAGTGAGGGTCTAGATCCTTTGCTGAAGACAGAGCCTGAGGACATATGTGTTCCAACCTCCTTGTGGGGCAGGGAGTAGTTCTGATGATAGACACAGGAGGGACTGCCCCCAGAGTTATCACCTTAATATGGAATATGTCATGAGTAGGTGAGGAACTGTGAAAAGAATAGTAGCTATAGGTGAGAATAGTAAGGATACTTGATGTAAAATTGTGCTATTTCAAATTATTTACTCATCTAAATTACTTCAAAGTAATACAATTGAAAACAACAAAAAGGTATATTTTTTCCAAATGTTCAAGAAAAAAAGTTCTTTATCCAAAACAAAAAAAAATGTAAGAATGAGTTAAGTCTATAAAATGAGAACAGAGCTTGATAAGCCACGTGGCCAATTTTGGCTCTGTGTCTGATAAAGATACCAGCATTTCCTTGCGACTTTGATTAGTGTTTTTCACTTTATCATGAAGAATCTGGCCTAAAAGTTGAATCAGACTGAATTTCATGTTGCTTAGAAATATGTAATAATTATCTGACATTAATACTCATTTCTGTGCGTTAATTTGGCATCAATAGAAGGCTTTATAATTGCTACCTATATATTAAAAACTATAGCATGGTTCAAATCCCTATATAAGAAAAGATTCCTAGTTGTATTTTCTTTCCCTTTCTACCCTCTTTATGTAAGTATGGGATGCTAGCAGGTGGCACAATCTCATTATTAGCATTTGGTGACAAAAGTAAGAAATGGGGAATTTTAAGAGTTATTGAGCACCATGGGGCAAGTTTTACCCTACCACGTGGGTAACCAGCATGTAGAACTATTAACTTTAATGGGAGTTGTGTAGCTTATCTGAAAATTTTCACAATGTATCAGCACAAATTTATGTAGTACAGGTGTTTAATTGCCGATGGAACTAAAATCAGAGCTGAATTAATTAAAAGAGCAAAGAATAAAACATCACTTGCCTGCAAAGGTAGGAAGGTCCAAAAAACACACTTTCACGTTATATTTGGCATGGGTGAACATATTTGATTAAAAGAACAAGATGATTCTATCAAACAAATCTTAGCTGTATCTAATATATTGGATTCAGCTGTATATATGGTGCTTTAGTTCTTTGTAATAATGCAAAGAAACTCTTGAGAGCTGTGTATTGTTATTTTGGAATGTTGCTACTCTTTTATTATTGTAAATTCTATAGAGCAACAACAAAGTCTTTCCAAATCTCTTTTTCAGGTAGCTAAACATTAAGCCTTCTTAATTATATGTTCTTAATAAAATGCATCTGATACACGTAGGGATGTGCCTCAGTGAGACCAAGAAGTACAACTTCCTAGAATGTTTAGGCTACTTTTTCTAGTTACTCTTATCCAAGAATTATTACCATTAAGAAAAAAAAACTACGTGAATATGCATACATCATCAAGAAACTTAATATTACATTTGGCTTCTCTAGTAGACACTTTTATTCAGCTGTCATTTTGCAATATATTGCCTAGATGCCTCCTCAGTGAGTGCCATTTCTGAATGCACTGTCTGTGTTCTCAGAGGATGACAATGGCAGAGACTTTGTTTTTAGCATTTTAGAATTTATTTCAGTGCTTTGCGTTTCTTAATTTTCTGGGAAATTATATTCAATATTGATTTTCTAACAAGAACAAAAATCACATTATCATGTATTCAGCATTTTAAAAAAGGACATTTGTAGATTTTTATCATCATTGGGAATGCATGATTCCAGGCGGTGGGGAAGAGCTAATCTGGTCCTTCATTCACATGCCTGCACTCTGAAAATTCCTCTAAGTATCGATCACGTAGGAAATACTTTCTGTCATAGATTATTTGTAGAATTTTGAATCTTTACATGTCTTTTTACAAATCACAGAATCTTAGATTTTCTGAACCTCTGGCTATAGTGCTATATAGGCATATCTAGGCTTTAATAAGGTAGGGATAATATGTGTAAAAATAAAAGTATTCAAGATAAGGGAGATAAAGGATGAACTCTGCCAAGTGCTGGGTTCTCTTCTCCTTTTTCTCATCCTTTAGCATAAGAATAACTGGGGCGGGATAAAGGACTTGTAAATATATACACTTTGGTGTCCCAAACCCAGAGATCCTGATTTGCCAGATTTGGGGTGATGCACATGGTCTCTGGACCATAAATTGAGACAAGTGCCTTATAAATGAGATGCTGCTATGTTTAAAGACAGTTGATGACCGTCTCTGCAGAGTTGCTGTGTAGATAAGGAAAAATCCAATACTCTGGCTATTTATTCTACTTATGGCAAGTTAAAACAGATATTTTATTTTATTTTTTAATGTTTATTTATTTTTGAGACAGAGAGAAATAGAGCATGAACAGGGGAGGGTCAGAGAGAGAGGGAGACACAGAATCTGAAACAGACTCCAAGCTGTCAGCACAGAGCCTGATGCAGGGCTCGAACCCACTGACCTCGAGATCATGACCTGAGCCGAAGTCGGACGCTTAACCGACTGAGCCACCCAGGCGCCCCAACAGATATTTTAAAAATACATTTTATAAAGCTATATTATTTCCAAAAAATCTATACTCAGTCCTTATTTTACTGAGTGACTTTTTCTTATATTCTTATTTCTAACACCACTTTTTTTTGACCAATCAAGCAAGACCAAATCACCTCCCTACAAAAACTTATAAATATGAAATACAAATCAGCTTTTTTCAAATTTAACTAAATATTAGAAAAGGAATCAATTATGTTACTTTACTTTTCATATACAGCAAGGTCCAGAAAAAATTTGTTTTCAAAAATACAAATAAGTGATATACTTACTTCTATGCTCCTTATGATACATGTTTATCATTCAAAGAAACGATTTAGGAAAATGTATTTCTACTAGAAATTATTAAATAAACCATGCAAAAAATATTTAGGTTATAGAACAATTATGGCTCCTTATGGAATCATACATGCACGCATGCATGCACACACACAAGTGAAGACAATTTTCATATCCAAAAGTACTTAATGGAAGAATATCCGTTTATTATTTTATTTTTAAAAACTATTCATTTCCAGTAATTTATACTGCTCTGTCTTTCTTCTTCACATTGCACAGGTAAATATTTTTGTACAAAAATAACAAATTGTATATGTTATCGTTGAGATTAATTTAATATAAATATCAAATATAGTAAGCTTAAGATATATATATAGTCTTCTACTAGCAACATATATACTTGAATTAATTAAATATATCAAATTTTGTTCATTTGTTTTTATTTTTTATAAACACCTTGATATTCATAATGATATGAACATATGAGTTCTGATGCTTTTTTGCTTTCACAAAAATATAAAAGAATTATTAATTTGAGCAGTCATGACCCCAGCACTCAACATCTTCTCTTTTCTGATAACAATGTTATGAAAAATCTAACTGAGTCCTCAAAAGTAGTGTTCATAGTAAAAGAGAATAAGTAAGGTTTAAGTGTTTGACATATCATTACTTAATGGTGTTTTGAGAAGTAACTGAAGGGTCCTTTAATTTTGGAGTAGTATTGATTGTTCTACATTTATTTCCACAGGGTGATTAGTGTTATATTCTGCCTATCCACGTTTCATACATTATATTTATATATATATATATATATATATATATATATATATATATATATATATATAGTGTGTGTGTGTGTGTGTGTGTATACACACACCACATCTCCTTTATCCACTCATTAGTTGATGGAAAAAGTTGGGCTGTTGATCATAGTGCTGCTTTAAACATGGGGGTACATATGTACCTTCAAATCAGCACTCCTGTATCCTTTGTGTAAATTCCTAGTAGTGCTATTGCTGGGTGGTAGGGTAAGTCTATTTTTAATTTTATGAGGAGCCTCCACACTGTTTTCCAGAGTGGCTGCACCAGTTTGTGTTTCCACCAACAGTGCAAGAGGGTTCCTGTTTCTCCACATCTTCACCAATATCTGTTGTTTCCTGAGTTGTTAATGTTAGCCACTCTGACCACTCAGTGTGGTTTTGATTTGTATTTCCCTGATGATGAATGATGTTGAGCATATTTTCATGTGTCTGTTTGCCATCTGGATGTCTTCTTTGGAGAAGTGTCTATTCATGTCTTCTGCACATTTTTTCACTAGATTATTTATTTTTTGGGTGTGGGGTTTGGTAATTTCTTTACAGATTTTGGATACTTTAACAGATATGTCATTTGCAAATATCTTCCTCCATTCCATCAGTTGCCTTTCAGTTTGGGTGATTGTTTCCTTTGCTGTGCAGAAGGTTTTTATCTTGATGAGGTCCCAATAGTTCAGTTTTGCTTTTATTTCCCTTGCCTTTGAAGACATGTCTTGTAAGAAGTTGCTGTGGCTGAGGTCAAAGAGGTTGCTGCCTGTTTTCTCCTGTAGGATTTTGATCGTTTTCTGTTGTCACATTTGGGTCTTTCATCCATTTTGAATTTATTTTTGTGTGTGATGTAAGAAAGTGGTCCATTTTGATTCTTCTGCATGTTGCTGTCCAGTTCTCCCACTACCATTTGCTGAAGAGACTATTTTTCCACTGGGTACTCTTTCCTACTTTGTTGAAGATTAGGTGGCCATACATTAATGGATCCATTTCTGGGTTCTTTATTCTATTCCTACTGGTCTATGTGTCTGTTTTGTGCCAATTGCATACTGTCTTGATGATTACAGCTTTATAGTACAGGCTAAAGTCTGAGATTGTGATGTCTCCCACTTGGGTTTTCTTTTTCAACATTACTTTGGCAGTTGGGGTCTTTTGTGGTTCCATACAAATTTTAGGATTGTTCTAGCTCTGTGAAGAATGCTGGTGTTGTTTTGATAGGTATTGCATTGAATGTGTAGATTACCTTGGGTAGTATAGACATTTTAATAATATTTGTTCTTCCCAATCCATGAATATGGAATGTTTTTCCATTTCTTTGTGTCTTGTTCAGTTTCTTTCATGAGCTTTCTATAGTTTTCAACATTAGGATCTTTTACCTCTTTGGTTAGGTTTATTCCTAGGTATTTATGGTTCTTGGTGCAAGTGTAAATGGGATCCATTCCTTGATATCTCTTTATGTTGCTTCATTATTAGTGTATAGAAATGGAAGCAATTTCTATATATTGAGTTTATATCCTGTGACTTTGCTAAATTCGTGGAACAGTTCTAGCAGTTTTTTGGTGGAGTCTTTTGAGTTTTCCATGTAGAGTATTATGTCATCCAATAAAAGTGAAAATTTGACTTCTACTTTGCCAATTTGGATGCCTTTTATTTAATTTTGTTGTCTGATTGCTGAGGCTAGGGCTTCCAACACTCTCTTAAACAACAGTGGTAAGATTGGACCTCCCTGTCATGTTCCTGATCTCAGCGGAAAGCTCTCAGTTTTTCCCCATTGAGGATGATATTACCTCTGGGCCTTTCATATATGGCTTTTATGATGTTAAGGTCTGTTCCTTCTATCCTGATTTTCTTGAGGGTTTTTATCAACAAAGGATGATGTATTTTGTCAGATGCTTTTTCTGCTTCTCTTGAAAGGATCATGTGGTTCTTTTCTTTTATTAATGTGGTCTATCATGGTGATTGATTTGCAAATGTTGAACCAGCCCTGTAGCCCAGGAATGAATCCCACTTGCTCATGGTGAATAATTCACTTAATATACTGTTGAATTCGGTTTGCTAGTATCTTGTTGAGAATTTTTGCATCCATGTTCATCAGGGATATTGGCCTGTAATTTTCCTTTTTAGCGGGGTCTCTGTCTGGCTTAGGAATCAAGGTAATGCTGGCTTCATAGAATGAGTCTGAATCTTTCCTTCTGTTTCTGTTTTTTAGAACAGCTTGAGAATAGGTGTTAACTCTGCTTACGTTGGGCCATAAACTCTCTTAGGCTGGGGGTGTAAACATTTACAATCGTTAGCTTTTCTTTTTTTTTTTTTTTTTTTCTTTTTTTTTTCAACGTTTATTTATTTTTGGGACAGAGAGAGACAGAGCATGAACGGGGGAGGGGCAGAGAGAGAGGGAGACACAGAATTGGAAACAGGCTCCCTCTGAGCCATCAGCCCAGAGCCCGACGCGGGGCTCGAACTCACGCGAGATCACGCGAGATCTCACGAGATCGTGACCTGGCTGAAGTCGGACGCTTAACCGACTGCGCCACCCAGGCGCCCCAATCGTTAGCTTTTCTTGATGGATAGACTACTAATTATGATATAATGCCCTTATTCATCTCTTGTTACAGTCTTTGTTTTAAAATCTAGTTTGTGTGATATCAGTATGGCTATTCCAGCTTTCTTTTGACTTCCAGCAGCATGATAGATGGTTCTCCATCCCCTCACTTTCAATCTGCAGGTGTTCTCAGGTCTAAAATGAATCTCTCATAGGCAACATGTACATAGATCTTCATTTTTTATCCATTCTCATACCTTATGTCTTTTGATTGGGGCATTTAGTCCATGTACATTCAGAGTGATTATTGAAAGATATGGATTTAATGTCATTGTGCTATCTATAGGTTTTGTACTTGTGGTGATGTCTCTGGTCCTTTGTGGTCTTTGTTGCTTTCCACTCACAGACTCCCCATTAGGATCTCCTGCAGGGCTGGTTTATTGGTCATGAACTGCTTTAGTTTTTATCTGGGAAAGCCTTTCTCTCTCCTTCTATTCTGAATGACAGTCCTGATGGATAAAGGATTCTTGGCTATATATTTTTCTTATCCAGAATATTGAATACTTCCTGCCACTCCCTTTGGCCTGCCAAGTTTCAGTGGACAAGTCTGCTACTACCCTTATGTATCTACCCTTGTGGGTTAAGGCTCATTTGTCTCTAGCTGCTTTCTGAATCCTCTATCATTGTATTTTGAGTTTCACTATGATATGTTGTGGTGTTGACCTGTTTTTGTCGATTTTGAAGGGAGTTCTCTGTGCCCCCTGGACTTGGATGTCTGTTTCCTTCCCCAGATTAGGTAAATTATCAGTTATAATTTGTTCAAATAAACCTTCTGCCCCTTCCTCTCTCTCTTTTTCTTCTGGAACTCCTCTAAGATACAGATATTTTATTTTATTGAATCACTTAGGTCTCTAATTCTCCCCTCATGGTCTATTAATCTCCATTCCCTCTTTTCCCCACCTTCATCATTTTCCATAATTTTATCTTCTATTTCACCTATTCTCTCCTCTGCTTCTCCCAACCTTGCTGTTACTGTATCTAATTTATTTTGCATCTCATTTACAACATTTCTTAACTCATCGTGACTATCTCTTAGGTCTTTGATCTCTGCAGCAATAGATTCTCTGCTGACTTATGCTTTTTTTCAGTCCCAGATATTAGTCTTATGACTGTTATTCTAAATTCTTGTGCAGATATATTGTTTATATCTGTTTTGAGCAATTCTCTGGCTGTCATTTCTTCGTGGAACTTCTTTGGAGGAGAATTCTTCTGTTTCATCATTTTGGCTAGTTTTCTGTCTTTTACATGTTTTAACAGCTTATGTGTCCTGTACCTGCAAGAACTACTATATTAAAAACAGGTCATCCATTGTCCAGGGCCTGACCCTTTAAGAGGTTTTTTTTTTTTTTTTTTTTTTTTTTTTTTTTTGGAATGTGTTGTGTGCACTCTTTTCTGTATTTGGCTGCTTTATCCCACTGCTCATAGTAGTGGATTGTTTGGACCTTCCACCAGGTGTGCTTTGATTTGTTCTTTGAATTAACCCTAGAAAAATGGAAAAAAGGTGGAGAGGGAAAACTTTATCCTATACAAAGAGAGAAATGAAAGGAACATAAAAAAAGAAGAAAAAAAAGACCTGACCAAGAATAAAAGAAACTACAAGGCTTAGTCCAGAGAGAGAGAGAGACAGAGACAGAGACAGACAGAGAGAGAGAGAGAGAAATAAAGAAGAATGAGATACAGAAAAGGTATAAAAAGAATAGAGTACAAATGCCTGATTAAACAACCAGAACAGAGAAAGAAAAAAGAAATATATGTTTATAATTATAATAAGAACTGATCAAAAATCAAGTCAGAAACTATGAGTCTGATTCCAAAGGGAAGAAAGAAAAAGAAAAAAAAGAGGAGGGTAGAAAGGAAAAGAGAAGAAAGAAGGAAAGAGAAATAATAATAATTTAAAAAAAGAGTGACATGAAAAACCATAGGACAGTTGTCTGTTGGTGCCTGGGATGGGGAGCTGTGCTGGTCTGGAAGAGAGGCAAGCTGGTTCTGGTTGGGTCACTGTCAATCTCACTCCCTAGATAAGCAGTTACCAGGCACGGACCAGTGGGGTTTGGTGTAAGTGCCTCCTAGGCGCTTGGCAGGGATTCAAAAGCCAATGTCTTAAAGTATCCGGCACTATGGGGACTCAGTTCTAAGGTGGCACCATTCAGCCCTGCTGATATGGCTGGTGCCTGCAGGATCTTCTTTTCTTGGGAGTAAGGAGGACAGTATACCCTCTTCCCACATGACTGGAGGGAAGGGACTGTTGTCTCTCCGTGCACCCCCTGAGGTCGCTACTGGCAAATTATTTTTAAATGTTTATTTATTTTTAGAAAGAGAGAGAGAGAGAGAGAGGAGGGGAGGGGCAGAAAGAGAGGGAGACACAGAAAATCAATCAATCAATCAATCAATTGCAGTTCAACAGAAAAACAAAAGTAACAACCACCACTAAAAGAGATAGATAATAATAATCTTAGTACCAATGAAGAATTTTGGTATATGATTTTATATTTTAAAACTTTATACTTTACTAGTTTGGGTTTGAACTGTACTAATTTCTGTGTAAAAATTAAGTAAATTCTACTGGATTTAAAGGCATAGAAGAGAGACCCATTACTATATTACATGTAGTATAAAAAATTTACCAGAAGATCTACCACTTTTATTATTACTGAAACTATGGCATTAATAGTTAATATGTCAAAAAGCTGTTTGCAAGGATACCTGAAAACCATTGGATTTTTGAAGTGCTGATAATTAGTCACATTTACTCAGATTGTACTTCTGCAAGTATACTTTGATCTTAGAATCTATAAAAGAAATATTTTCCATATATAGAAATCTCCAAGTATGGGCTCTATATGCTGAAATATTGAGAGGAAAAGTCTGTTAAAATACAAGAATAAAAATAATGAACATAGTAGAGACATAACAAGAATCTTTATCATCATGGGGGCCCACATGCAGCCAAGTAGGACTTTGCACCAGTCCACGACTCTGATGGCAGTTCCCCTGTCTATGAACTACATGAGAGTTTAAATAAATGAGGAAGAATGAAATATGGCCTTTTGTGGCAACGTGGATGGAACTGGAGAGTGTTATGCTAAGTGAAATATGTCATACAGAGAAAGACACATACCATATGTTTTCACTCTTATGTGGATCCTGAGAAACTTAACAGAAGACCATGGGGGAGGGGAAGGAAACAAAAAAGGAAGGAAGGAAGGAAGGAAGGAAGGAAGGAAGGAAGGAAGGAAG
>NW_024412442.1:799251-931151 GCF_014898765.1 Herpailurus yagouaroundi
CTACCCTATGACCCAGCAATAGCACTGCTAGGAATTTATCCAAGGGACACAGGAGTACTGATGCATAGGGGCACTTGTACCCCAATGTTCATAGCAGCACTCTCAACAATAGCCAAATTATGGAAAGAGCCTAAATGTCCATCAACTGATGAATGGATAAAGAAATTGTGGTTTATATACACTATGGAATACTACGTGGCAATGAGAAAAAATGAAATATGGCCTTTTGTAGCAACGTGGATGGAACTGGAGAGTGTGATGCTAAGTGAAATAAGCCATACAGAGAAAGACAGATACCATATGGTTTCACTCTTATGTGGATCCTGAGAAACTTAACAGGAACCCATGGGGGAGGGGAAGGAAAAAAAAAAGAGGTTAGAGTGGGAGAGAGCCAAAGCATAAGAGACTGTTGAGAACTGAGAGCAAACTGAGGGTTGATGGGGGGTGGGAGGGAGGAGAGGGTGGGTGATGGGTATTGAGGAGGGCACCTTTTGGGATGAGCACTGGGTGTTGTATGGAAACCAATTTGACAATAAATTTCATATATAAATTTAAAAAAATAAAATAAAATAAAATACTGGCAACTTAAAAAAAAAAAAAAAAAGAACTACTGACAAAGTAAATCCTATGAACCCCCAACCAAGAGTAAAAAGCAGAGCATAACTGGTAACATTGAATTCTCCTCAATATCCCTACACAGATTTTTCATTTCTTTCCTTCCAGAAGTTAACCACTCTTATGAGTTTTTTATTAATAACCCATTTGCACATTAAATTTTTTTGACATCAGAATTTATCCCTGAACACTTGCCCTTTTAATTTTTATGTAAATAGAAATGTAGTTTATGTATATCTCTGTGACTCCATTTCCTTTTTGCTCAAAGTTATGTATTTGTCATTCAACATTGTTAAAGCATGTAGTAGTTCTAGTTTATTTCATTTTTCATTCTGTCATTTTTCTATTGTACTGCTAATTGATAGATGATTTGCTGTGTTATTTTTCTTATTAAAAATTACTGGTCTGGGGCACCTGGGTGGCTCAGTCGGTTAGGCGGCCGACTTCGGCTCAGGTCATGATTTCGCGGTCTGTGAGTTCGAGCCCCGCGTCAGGCTCTGTGCTGACAGCTCAGAGCCTGGAGCCTGTTTCGGATTCTGTGTCTCCCTCTCTCTGACCCTCCCCTGTTCATGCTCTGTCTCTCTCCGTCTCAAAAATAAATAAACCTTAAAAAAAAAATTAAAAATTACTGGTCAGCACGTTTTTAGAATTGCTCATTTTGGAGTATGTGCCTCTTTTATTTACAAAGTAATATAACCCTTTTCCAAAGTGATTATGCTTATATACATACTCAGTAGGATGGTCATTAAAATGAAATTTTTACTGGATAGTTGAACATCACATAACAATAACATAAAATGAAATTACTAAACTGAAATGATTTGATATAAAAAATAGGAATTTGACTCAAATGTTAAAGAGATAGAAAATATTAATAAGAATATTCATTTTGGCCACTCTGACTGGCATGAGGGACACAGGAGTACTGATGCATAGGGGCACTCGTACCCCAATGTTTATAGCAGCACTCTCAGCAATAGCCAAATTATGGAAAGAGCCTAAATGTCCATCAACTGATGAATGGATAAAGAAATTGTGGTTTATATACACAGTGGAGTACTACATGGAAATGAGAAAGAACGAAATATGGCCCTTTGTAGCAATGTGGATGGAACTGGAGAGTGTGATGCTAAGTGAAATAAGCCATACAGAGAAAGACAGATACCATGTTTTCACTCTTATGTGGATCCTGAGAAACTTAACAGAAACCCATGGGGGAGGGGAAGGAAAAAAAAAAAAAAGAGGTTAGAGTGGGAGAGCCAAAGCATAAGAGACTGTTAAAAACTGAGAACAAACTGAGGGTTGATGGGGGGTGGGAGGGAGGGGAGGGTGGGTGATGGGTATTGAGGAGGGCACCTTTTGGGATGAGCACTGGGTGTTGTATGGAAACCAATTTGACAATAAATTTCATATATTAAAAAAAAAGAATATTCAACATGCCTGTGATAAAAATTGTAGAAGGACAAATTAGAAAGAATGAAGAAAAGGTAATATTCAAATAGATGAAGTTGGACAATTTTCACAAATTGACAAAGTAAATAAATCCTCAGATTCAACAGAAGAGAAAATTCTGATGTTCCTATCATGATAATTAAAAAAAAAAATTCCACCGAGACAGAATATGGGAAATCTGCAGACCATCAGAAACAAAGTAATATCTCAGGTAACCAAAATAAGAAGACAAAAAGAAAAAAAAAAAAAACAAGGGAAGACACAATTATGAATTATTAGAGCAAAAACATTAGAACAGTGCCTTTAAAGTGCTGAGGAAGAGTAACAGCTCACCTGGATATCTGCACTGACCCAAGTCATCCTCCCTTTATAAAGATAAAGGAAAAGCATTTTGAAAGAACAAACAGAAACAGAAAGTAAAAGACAGAGAGACTTTATTACTCCCTAAATCTTGCTAAATAAACCCATAGAGAATGTCTTCATTAAGAAAGAAGAAGCAAGTGAAATAAACAATGGTAATGAAATTAGTAACATATGAATGTCTTTATAAAAGTTGCAATTTTTGTAAATTGACAAAGAAGAAGTGTGAGCAATTTAGAAAGAAGGTGGAATAAAATAATAGAGAACAACCAAAATATAATAAATGGAAAAAAAAGTTGGACTTCATTAGAATTTTTAGAAAAAACTTGTGCCCTTTGTAAGAGACCGTTAAGAGAATTAAAAGAGAAACCAAAGACTAGGAGATAAAATTTGCAAACATATTTCTGATAAAGAATTTATATCCAACATGTACAAAGAACTTTTAAAACTCAGCAATAAGAAACCAGATAATCCAATTTAAAAATGGGCAAAAGTTATGAACAGACATCTAAACAAAGATGATATACAAATGGCAAATAAGCATATGAAAAGATCCTCAAAATCATGTGTCATTAGAAAACTGAAAAGTGAGACAATGAAGTACCATTATACATCTATTAGAATGACTGAAATGAAAGAAAAATCTGATAATACCAGTTGTTGGTAAGGCTGTGTAGCAACAAGAACTCTCATTCATTGCTGGTACAACTGCTTTGGAAGACACTTTGGCAGTTTCTGAGTAAGCTGAAGAACATTCTTCCATATGATCTAACAGTAGATATTCTAGGTACTTACCCAGGTGATACTAAAATTTATGTTCCCACACAAACCTGAATTCAGATGTTTATAACAGTTTTTCTCATAATCACCAAAACCTGGAAGCAATCAAGATCTTCAGTCGGTGAGTGAATAAACAAGGTGCGGAACATTATTCCATGATGGAAAGAAATGAGCTATTGGGCATCAAAAAGAAATAGATGAATCTTAATTTCACACTATTTCTAAGTGAAAAAAGTGTATCTGAGAAGAATACATACTATATGGTAACAATTATATGACATTATTGGAAAAGACAAAGCTATTGGCAGAGAAAAATGTGTAGTGATTTCAGTGGTTTTGGAGGTAAGAAAGAGAAAGAAGATTAAATAACTGCAGCACACTGAATTTTTAGGCTTATTTAATCTATATCTTACTGTAATTATTGATACATGACACTATGCATTTATAAAAAACCAGCTGAAATTTGTGCACACAGTCAAGATTAATTTATGAAAATTAAAAAAATATATTTATAATGTTGGGGCTATCCCAGGATTAAATGAATGAAGAACATGACAAACAAAATGTATTACAAATATGTGAAACACCATCAATGAAGGGGGTTCGGGGATTGCTACTTACCTAAATATTTTTGGATATGATTGGAATCTGTAAAACTAAAGGCAAAACTATACACAAGCAATGTATACTAGTTACTAAATTTGTATCTCATGGGGTACAGGCTAACAATTCCCATAGTACTACACATGTGTATCAGTACTGAACAATTAAGTGATGGGTGGTAGAGGCTGGGAGACAGATTTGTTACTGTTGGAGTGGGAATTCATAAATAAGCAGGGGGAAGAGCCTAGAATGATCCCTGTAGTAGTGGATTAGAGTTAGAGATATCAGTATGACCCCCTATTTATCATATATTCTCTTAAATGTTTGTACATAGAATACACATGTTTATATGCCTAAAAATAATTTCACTTAATTAAAATACTTCCTTTACTTTCAAGAAGACAGTTTGGTGCTGTTACTTGATGTGACACCACAAAGCAACAAGGGAGAGTTACATGATGATCTTACACATGGATCAGGGAAAGGAAAGAGAAATGATGCTTCCTTGAATTCTT
Organism: Herpailurus yagouaroundi; assembly: GCF_014898765.1. Classification (NCBI taxonomy): domain Eukaryota; kingdom Metazoa; phylum Chordata; class Mammalia; order Carnivora; family Felidae; genus Herpailurus; species Herpailurus yagouaroundi. Next base: position 803,577 of record NW_024412442.1, read on the forward strand.
GACAAATATTGATATTTAATTTTCTTTTTTTCTGTGAATTGATGTTATAAGGATTTTTAATGGTTTTATTTATGTATTTAAAAATTTTTGTTATTGAAGTATAGTTGATACAAAATGTTACATTAGTTTCAGGTGTACAACATAGTGATTCAACAATTCTATACACTATGCTGTGTTCACCACAGTGAGTGTAGTTACCATACAACATCACCTTAACATTAATCGTACAATGTTACTACACAACATCACCATACAATGTTATTATGGTATTATTGACTGTATTCTATGTGCTGTACTCTTCATCTCCATAACTTACTTATTTTATAACTGGAAGTCTGTCCTCCATAACCTTTTTCACCTACTTTTGCCCATGCCCCCACCCCCTCCATCTGGTAACTAGTAGTTTGTTCTCTGTATTTATGATTCTACTTGATTTTATTTGTTTTGGTTTTTAGATTTTACATATAAGTGAAATTGTATGGTATTTGTCTTTTTAGGCCTGGCTTATTTCACTTAGTATGAAATGCTATACCCTCTAGTTCTATTCCTGCTGTTGCAAATGGTAAGATCTCATTCATTTTTATTATTAATATTCCATTGTGTGTGTATGTATATATATATACACACACACACATATATCACATATTTTTATATACATCACACATGTCTATGTGTGATATATATGTATGATATATATATAAATATGTGATATATATTTATTTCCATTTATCTGTCAATTGACACTTAGGTTGTGTCTATATCCTGGCTATTGTAAACATGTTACAATGAACATAGGCATTACTATATGTTTTCAAATTAGTGGTTTTATTTTATTTGGGCAAATACCCATTAGTGGAATCTGGATTGTATGGTATCACTATTCTTCATTTTTTAAAGAAGTTTTATGTTTTCCATTCTGAATGCATCAATTTTCATTCCCACCAACAGAGCATAAGGGTTCTCTTTTCTCCATAGCCTCACCAAAACTGGCTATTTCTTGTCTTTTTGATACTATCCATTCTGAATGGTATGAAGTGATATCTCATTGTGGTTTTGATTGGCATTTGCCTGGTAATTAGTAATGTTGGGCATCTTTTCATGTGCCTTTTGGCCATCTTTCTGTCTTCCTTAAAAACATGTCTATTCAGGTCCTCTACCCATTTTAATCACATTTTTTTTTGATGTTGAGTTGTATAAGTATTTATATATTTTGGATATTAACCCATTAGCAAATATATTACCTACAAATATCTTCTCCCATTCAATAGGTTGCTTTTTAATTTTTTTTTTTTTTTTTTGCTATGCAAAAGATTTTTATTTTGGTGTAGTCCCAATGTTAATATTTGTTTTTCCCATTTTCCTTACTTGAGGAGACATTTATAAATATGTTGTTAATGCTAGATCCAAGAGATTACTGTCTATGTTTTCTTTTATGAATTTTATGTTTTCAAGTCTCATGTTTAGATCTTTAATCCATTTGGAGTTTATTTTTGTTTGTGATGAAAGAAAGTGTTTTACATGTAGCTGCCCGGTTTTTCCAACACCACTTATTGAAGAAACTGTCTTCCCATTTATATTCTTTCCTCTTTTGTCATAGATTAATTGACCATAAAACTGTGGGTTTATTTCTATTCTGTTCCATTGATTTATGTGTCTGTTTTTGTGCCAGTACCACACTGTTTGGATTACTGCAGCTTTGAGGTATATCTTGAAATCTGTGATTGTGATACCTCCAGTTTTGTTCTTTTTTTTAATATTACTTTGGCTATTTGGGGTCTTTTGTGGTTTTATACAAATTTTGATAGGATTGCATTAAATGTGTAGCTTGTCTTGCATGAACATGGAATATCTTTCCATTTGTGTCATTTTTAATTTCTTTCATAGTATTTTATAGTTTTCAGAGTACAGGTCCTTTCAACTCTTTAGTTAGGTTTATTTCTCGATTTTTTGTTATTTTTGGTGCAATTATAAATGGGACTTTTCTTAATTTCTCTTTTTGCTACTTCATTATTAGTGTATAGAAACACAACAGGTGTTAATTTTGTGTCCTTCCACTTTACTGAATTCATGTGTTAGTTTTAATAGTTTTTGGTGGAGTCTTTAAGGTTTTCTATATATAGTATCATGTCATCTGCAAACAGTGACAGTTTTATTTCTTCCTTACCGATTTGGATGCCTTTTATTTGCTTTTCTTATCTGATTGCTATGGCTTTGCCTACTTTATTGCCCCTCATGCTGTAGAAAGACCCAGCTACAGCTCCCACTGGCTTGTTGTTGGGTAGGGCTGGTACACAGACTTGCTGTCTGCAGCTGCAGGTGCACCGATGGACAGGGCTTTCTCCCTGCTGCTTTTAAGAGGCCTAACTCCAGGAACTACACATGTGCCAGTGGATGGGGTTATCTCCCCCTTTCCCCAGGGCAGGAGTCACTTTGGAGTGACACTGGTCCTCGCCAGGGCTACCCTTCAAGTGTGGTGGTGCAGAAACTGCTTTGGAGAGCTGTCATCGTGGGCAAGTTGGATGGGCTTGGTCTGCAGGGGAATGGCGGAGCAAGTGTGTGGTGCTAGCAAGGTAGACGGAGAGTGTTACTGCTGGCTCCCACAAGCAACCAGCTGTCTGGGCTGGAGGAGGGCAAGAAAAATGGCACCTGCCAGCTGTTGTGTTCCTGCAGAAATCACTTGCAGATCCTTGCCCTCCTGGCACATGGTCTAAGATTAGTCAATAAATCTTCTTCACAGATATCCTGTGCTCTTTTCATACTGCTGCCTCTGTGCTGTGTCACAGGCACAGTTATTTATTATGCTGGCTCTTTAAGGGCAGGGACTTGGTTTCCTTTTGCACTCTAGCTTTTGCTGAGTTGAACGTGCTGATTTTTAAAGTATCAAGAGTTAAGCCCCATTGGTTTTCAAGTCACTAGTTAAAGGAACTTTCTTTTTAGCACTGGTCTTCCATGAAGGAAGTGCTTGCTGAGGGATCTGACCCTCTCACTTTGTGCTTGTGATGTCTGGCCCCATCGTGGTCAGTCACACTGGGGGTCTGCTTCCCAACCACGTCTCCACCTGTCCTATGCTTTTCCATGTGGTATTATTTCTAGGTCTAGCTGTGGAAGATGTGTTCTGCCAGGTTGTCATTCAGGCCACGTTCAGAGTTAGCTGCGAGATATGTCTGGTGCCTCGGTGTGTCTGTGGGATAAGGTGAGCTCACAATCCCCCTGCTTCTCCACCTTCTAAGCCTCTCCTCCTAAAATTGTGTTCAGTATGAAATATTTCCATGAGACAAGGCCAGGTGCATGTAAGTGTATGTAAAGGTGGGTTTATATAAATATACATAAAGATTTATTTGTGTATATGCTATATAAGTATGGAGAAAAGTATGAAAGGATAAATACGAGGTTTAAAAAATTATTTACTCGCAGATGAAAAATTTAAGAAGGAAAAGGAGCCAATCAGAGGAGAAAAAACAAATGTACACTATAAAAAAGTAACATTATGTGTGATAGGCTAATATAAATCCATTTAAAATAAAATTTTAAAAAGAAAGAGAAAAATGTAATTGTTAAAATTAGATACTTTTGATTAAAATCTACAGTTTCTGTGTATTAAAAGTTTTTAAATCTAAGCTAAAATTTTCATTTGTGAATTAAGAGATGTACAGAATAAGAAAGGTTCTTTGTGACCTTTTAAAATACTAGAAAAGTAAACAATGAAATATCATTGTTAAGTGGAAAAGAGTTCCAAAATAGAGAACATTATATATATTATAATTCATTTACCAAAAAATACGTGCATAATATATGCAATATATATTCTCAAAACACATACCAAATGTTTATCTCTCCCAGGCATGGAATGGGAATGAGTTAGTTGTAAAGTGACATTATCCTAATTTACCCAATGCACATGGCTAATGGGTAATTATTTACAGTGACATGTTCATATATTACTTGTTAATCTTAAAAAGAATCATCTTATATATAAAAATATACAGCCTTGATATTAAATCTGAGGACTGGAAAACAGTAACCTTTCTTATCAATACTAACAAATTAAAATTGTAAGGATACATACTTTTTCTATCAGGTTCAAATAAACTTTTGTATTATATTCATAATACAATACATAATACAATTCAATACATTTTGCTATTCAGCAAAAATGTGCAGACAAGTATATTTTGTTTCTTCCGAATGTTTTCTCTTAGAAAACACCAAGCAAAGTTAAATAAAAATGTGCATCCATAAAGCCCTGCTCAGCAATGATCTCAGTCAGTGTGCACAGTCTTTAGTCTGGCATACAGGACTTTCCAGATCTGGACTCAGGTTAACTTAGATGCCACACACACCATTCTCCATTCTCACCACTGTTTCTTATCTCCTGCAACATACAGCACATAGCCAGCCAGGTAGTCTTACGTAGTATGGCTTTAATTTTGGAATCTCTTCTTCTTTTTCACCGGCTGAGATCCTAATCGACTTTTGGAACCACTCTGTCACTTCCAGGATTACTCTTTGACTCTCTGAGCATTAGGTAACGGTCCTCCCTGGCACGTTCACACCCTCGTCTTCTGTTACAGCTGGTTGTGTATATTGCAGTCTCCACTGCTAGACTCCATCTTCTTTATGGAAGAGGTTACATCTTACTTATTACTGACTCTCTATGTGCTCATAGAAAAAGACCACTCTGCAGCACATTTTGGATAGACCTGAGAGTAATTGTGACACGTTTGCACTTCATGTCCCACAGCACTGATCTTAAAAGAAAATTGGTGATGATAGATGGTGATTTCTTGAAATTTCTTAATGCCACATTGTCACAGATGAAATGTGAGTTATGGTCAGCTTTTAGGCAGTAATCCAAAGAGCATTTCAAAATAATCTCCAAATGTGTGCAATTTGCAATGTAATATCAAAAGTGATTAATTGGTGATGTACCCTGCAAAAGTGTTTTCAGATAGCACTCTGTTAATAGCTTTCACTCAACTAGATATGAAACTAAAAGTTCTATTCCATCCATACTGCTGTGTATCATTTATCCTCTTTTTTCCTGACACCAATTTTTATATTTATATAACTTTTTAAATGTACTGTAGAATAAAAATGCCTATACTTTTTATTATTTTTTTCATCAGATAGGAAAGTAGTAAGGGAAAGACAGTTGTCTAGAGAATAGACTGTAGATCAGGTTGGAAAGATTCTGCTCTAAAAAGATTAGACTTGGAACAATGGAGTCAATCATGGAGGGCAGGAGTAGTCCAAGACTTGGAATGAGAAATGAAGAGTTTCTGCTTTACACTGAAAGTTACATGCCTTGTGAATAACTGCAGATTATTGGGTAGATATGTCCTACCCTAAGTTGATTCACGAAAAAAGAACTGATTGGAGTTCATTATGTACCAGGTATATATACTATACCATTGTATAGTATATATCTATCACTTATTATATGAAAGAAGAAGATCCCCATTAACAAATATGTCAAAAATTATGTACAGAAAGCTGTATGTACATATAAACACTGTCTTGGCTTATATATTATCATATCATGTATTGTATATTATATATATTATAGAAATTCAGTATATATATGTGTGTATGTATATATGTGTGTGTGTGTGTGTGTGTGTATAAAATAAGCTAAGAGAGTATTTTATATGAGAGAATATATGCTTACTATATTTTATTATAATAATATGTAATATAGTAATTCTATCTATCTATCTATCTATCTATCTATCTATCTATCTATCTATCTAGGTTAAGAGTATTTTTCTAGAATAAGCCTGACTTGGTTTGATTCACAATTCTACTGTTAATTATCAAGCAGTAAACTATACTTCTATCTCTTGAAGCTCTCTCAAAAGTGTACTTTGTAGGTATATAGATTAGAGATGATAGCTTTTTATATACTGATGGCAGGAATGAGTGAATGAATTTATATACGTAAGGCAGGTGACTCGCTCAGTAAGTGGAATATGAGAATGCTCAATAAATATTAAGTATAAAAAAAGAAAATAATGTGACTATTTTAGATTCACACTTTAATATGTTCAAAACAATAAAACAAATCAGGTAATTATAAATTTTAGAAATACTGAGAAGTTTAAGGATAATTTGATATGTGTCTTCTCCCCTAAACTGCAAACACAGGACATATGAGACCAAACGACCCCTTTATGTATGATGATTATAAGCCAGAAGTTATTCTTGATCCTGAAAAAATTAGGAACATAATTTACATTCTTTTATTCTCATAGTTGATCAAATTTCATCTCTTGTTAAAATTAATTAACTTTCTTTTATAAGTGAAAAGCCCACTTTTCTTGGAAAGAAATCAAAAGATTTCAAGAGAAATCAAGTTCCTTTATTTAGCATCTACAACACAGAAGACAATGAAAAGGTCTTCAGAACAAAGAACATAAGCATTGTGTGTCATATTCATGGCCTCACTTTACAGAGCATATATCTTTTGTGAAATGTGTCATACAGTCATTGAACTACACGAATAAAGCATTACTTTGCGATTGAAATATCTACTTTGCTACTAAAGGATTTTTTTTAATTTTTGTTTATTTATTTTGAGAGAGAGACAGAGTGCAAGCAGCGGAGGCACAGAGAGAGACACAGAATCTGAAGCAGGCCCCAAGCCTCAAGCTGTCAGCACCGAGCCTGATGCAGGGCTCAAACTCACAGACCATGGGATCATGACCTTAACCCAAGTCGTAACACTTAACTGGCTGAACCACCCAGGCACCCCAAAAGGAAGTATTTACAAATTTGAATGAAAGTAAATTAAAATTCCCATTATTACTAGATTCCTGAGAATTCTGCGTAGAAATAGGTGATCATAAATCTTTCTGAAGGACCTGAAGGAATCTTTTTTCTGAAGTGTGATATTTACTCATTTCATTGTCTATACACTGGAAACATTGTATTTCAGACTCTGTATTATTTTTCTAATGGTGGGTGATGGACAGATACATGTTTATTTGATATGCTTTTATCTTTCCACTGATCAGCTCTTACTTACTGCATGGAAAACTACATTTATAGGAATTCTCTCGATTTTTTTCTAACAAACACTTAAAAATATTTTAATTTACATCCATGTTAGTTAGCATATAGTGCAATAATAATTTCGGGAGTAGATTCCAATGATTCATCCCCTACATATAACACCCAGTGCTCATCCCAACAAGTGTCCTCTTTAATGCCCCTTGCCCATTTCGCCCATTCCTCTCACCGAAAATCTCTCCAGCAACCCTCAGTTTGTTCTCTGTATTTAAGAGTGTCTTATGTGTTGTCCCCCTTCTTGTTTTTAACTTATTTTTGCTTCCCTTACCATACGTTCATCTGCTTTTTATCTTAAATTTCACATATGAGTGAAGTTTGTGACAATTTCACACATTAATCTATATACATTCAAAATCTTACACATATTTATGAGAACTTTAATTTTACAGGATGTGTATATCGCTCCTAAAGTATAATTAAAAGGGGAAGACCCTCTGGGGAAAATGCTCAAGGACAAGTAGGATCAAATAGACAGGAGATAATTCCATAAATTAAAGGGAAATATTACCATTTTATTCTATAAAAATGTAGGATCAGGACAGGAATATAACTGGGTACATTTTTTTTTAAACTACAGTCAAGTCTTTTCTTGTGCTAAAACTCATAGAAATCACTGGGGCGCCTGGGTGGCTCAGTCGGTTAAGTTTCCGACTTCCACTCAGGTCATGATCTCATGGTTTGTGAGTTTGAGCCCAGGGTCGGGCTCTGTCCTGGAGCCTGCTTTGGATTCTGTGTCTCCTTCTCTCTCTGCCCCTCCCCCATTTGTGCTCTGTCTCTCTATCAAAAATAAATAAATGTAAAAAAAAAATTAAAAAAGTAAACATAGGAATCACCACTGCCTTATTCCTAGGTAGCAATATTATGGGATTGTCATCCTAGAGGGACAAGTATCTTTCTATATAACTATTTGGCAAGACTCATGGAAAGCAAGGTTGACTTCACTTGAGAATATTTAGTCAGTTTAAAAGCTGGAACATATGTTTCAGATTTCCCCAGAGTTCAATATCATTTCTATGAAGGATAAATTTCTTTCTTTCTTTCTTTTTTTTCTTTTTTTTTTTTTTTTTTTTTTTTTGCTAAGGACTTATTTTAATAAGGCTATTTGACCATTTAACAAATACTTAGTGGACTTGTTTGCCATTTTGTTATAAAATCACACAATACAGAAGGAAACTTCACACAAATGTATAGCTTAATAGGTTATTACAAGAGAAAATAACCACTCAAGAAATGAAACTTTTCTCTATACTCCACAAACCTCTGTGTGCCCAGTCTCTCTTTCAGACTCCTAATCAACACCTCAAAAATAACCGTTATTATTATTTTTATAGTCATGGATTCTTTGAATTCCTATGTACTTTGAATACTCAAGTGTGCATACCTAGACACCATAATTTAGTCTTACTCATTAAAAAAAAATACCAAAACTGTTGTCTTAGAAGTCTGTTTTTGAAAATAGGTTTCTCCTCCATCTTGGGTATGGAGCAGGGCACCTCTTGGGATGAGCACTGGTTGTTGTATGGAAACCAATTTGACAATAAATTTCATATATTAAGTAAATAAATAAATAAATAAAACTTAAAATAAAAAAAATAAGGGGGAAAAATTAAACATTTATCCTTCATTTCTTATATACAGTGTACCACCAAGAAACAAAATATTAAGATAAGGGGAAACATCTCTTATAAAAGTATTTCAAATAATAAATGAAAAAAAATGATAAATTAGAATTTCACCTTTTTTAAACCCCCAATAATTGAGCATCAATACTTGATAACAACACGAATACTAATGTGCTTCTTGATTAAACAAAACAAAAACCTCACTTATACTCTTACTGAAGGGATCAAACATGAGTTTTATTAAGTCTGGATCCTACTACCAATTTGCATGAAATAAGGAGGGCAAATAAGTAGGTTGAACTTCACCATAAGTACATACTTAGTAAAATCCTGACTGTAGGAAATTCTACAGGTCAAATATCTTGGGCTAATCAACAGATAAATTGTGTAAAAAAGAAAATGAAGAATAAATTTCTAAACATAGGGCAGAGGCTTTTACTACAGAGCACTGTCTGCCATTATGTCCTTCATAACGCGATGATAGGAAAATGTATTCCGTATTCTACGGCAAGCAATGTGTAAACATTATTCCACTGGTAGATATTGCCGTATATCGGGATTTTTGCTTTCATGAACTATTTGCATTGCCTTTACAAGTGAACACAATTCTGTAATAACAGTACTGGATAGATTATGTGGAACACACATAACTTGCTAACATACAAATAATTAGCTAATTTGTTCTAGGAAATCCTTCCAAAATTTAACTGACAGGCCACTATAAATAAATTTGCATCTATTATTAAATGACAAACATCTTTTTTATTTCGTGCTCTCACCAGCTTGACCCTCTTTGACTAACATTTAATAAATGCACAAAGAAAACTGTGTAACACTGAGAAGTTAGACTTGAACAGAATTGGATCCCAAGTTCTTCTTTTCTTCCAGAAAACACAGATCCACTGCTAAAGCGTATATATCTGATATGCATTTTTTTACAGTGCCATTTTAGCTGGGAAGGATATGCTCTCAAAAATGAGCATATCTCTGGTGAGACTTTTCTTATATAACTTAAGCACTGTGACAGGCAAAGTTCTAGTGATCATGAAAAAAAATAAGGAGTTCATTACATTATTCTATTGAGAAGAAACTCTCTAAATGCTCTAGCTTGTTAATGAGACATCCAGTTTTGAATCTTTTTTGTTTGATACACACTCTAGAGTTGTGTATTCTATCTATATTAATACAGTTTAGTACAGAGCAAGAGTTAGATAGTTGGTTGGACATTTATATGAAATATAAATGTGTGTGTGCGTGTGCGCGTGTATTTGTATGTGTATATATTCCTTTATATTTATTTATGGCATCACTCCTAATCTTAAATCTTCAGAAATATAGTTTAGCTAACATAATTATGTTAACCTCTTAGAGACAACATGCCATTAGCAATTTATAAATGTCATGAAAGCAGGTGATTTATTTTTTATAAGACCTGTAAATATTAGAAGGTTGGGGAAAATACAAAGCATAACCTGTTTTCACACAGAAGGAAATAGGTGGAAAGTTACAGCAGAAGAGATGGTGTCTTTGTACCAAAAATGCACCTGTGTAATCCATTATAAAACATGCTGTCTTCTCTTTTGTAAGACTTGTAATCTTTAATCCCTTCCCCCACTGCCATTTCCTCATAATCAACAAAGCCTGACAATGGAGGGATGTGTAAACATAAAACAGTGTTCATTCTATCCTGTTCTCTGGAAACCTACAAGCAATTTTGTGAATATATTTCTACAGTGCTTCCCAAAATTCCATGAAATTCCACTAAATAATTTGTAATTGTGCAAAACAATTATTTATCGCTGAAATAAACCCATATAAGAATTTGAAAAAATTAATTAAGTACATTTTAAAACATCTTGAAAATTTAATAATGAGAACTAAGTAGGCATTCTTAAAAAAAAAAAAAAAGAATGTGAAGCGAAGTAGAACATCACACTATGCACTCAGTGAGCCTAACTCTGGTTTCATATTTGTAAGTGTTGCCTTTTTATGTGGAATTCGATGTGGGGAAAAAAATAACTTTTAAATGAAGCAATTCAGCAAAATCTTTATTTTGAATTATTATAAAGGAAGGCTGTGAAATATGTAATACTGAAAGGGGTTCATTTATATTTAAGTCACAGTTGTGGACTCATTATTTTTAAAAATAAATATGAATGGGGTTGCAGCCCCTGGGTGACTCAATCAGTTAATTCTCCAACTCTTGATTTGGGGTCAGGTCATGAGTCTGAGCCTTACATGTGGCTCTGTGCTGAATGTGGAACTTTCTTGGGATTCTCCCTCTTCCTGTCTCTGTCCTTCCCCTGTGCGCGCGCTCTCTCTCTCTCTCTCTTAAAATAAATAAACTTTAATAAAAAATAAATATAAATGAATTGTATGAGTAATTTGTATGATTGTGTTTACTTAGTGTTTTTTTTCTTTTTTGTTAAATTTTATTTTTAAGTAAATAAAGCCCACATGGGGCTCAAACTCAGGACCCCAAGATCAAGAATCATGTGCTGTTCCAGCTGAGCCAACCAGACACCCCTGCAGAGTGTTTTTAAATTCTGTTTTAGCACATTTCTGATATAGAATGAGTTTATTTTGCTTTGACTTTAATACTCAGGTGAACTTTAGTTTGGCTTTCCAGTCATCACTATTGCAATTAGCTGTTTTGAGTATATTATGATGTTTGTCAACTGAAACTTGATACCTTACCAGTTGTTAAGCATACCACTGCCAACAGTCCTGATTTATCACTGAGGTTACAGACATACCACCTTCTAAATTCTGAGGACACGACTGATCTGTCCAACCTCCCCAAGAAATTTTGAACCTGCTGAAGAAAGGTTTACTATAACATTGTGCTTTCTTTTATTGTTTTCCTGTTGTTGTCCTTCCAATTGGGAATTCCTCTTCTTACTCACTATCTCAAAACTCTACTATTTAAAACCCAGCATTTCTATCATTTCTTGAGAAAGATTTCCATAATTCCATCCAATCTTCAGGCTATCATAATAATTTATGTACACATCTGTCACTGCATATTTATAGGTTCATCTTAAACATTTTAATAATTATCTTCCTTTAATATTTCCACCTTTTTATGTTCTTGACAAAAGAAACTGCATTTCATCCATCATTTGTGTCTTCTGCATTGAGAACAGTCATAGGCACAGAGCAAATACTCAATGGCTCTGTATGTGTATATGCAGTCAAATGCTCTACCACTGAGCTATACTCCCTGTATGTGTCTATGCATGGAAATATTTCATATAGCTCTATTTTCCATCTTCCCTCAGCAAACCAATCCCCTTTATGATTGTCTTCCTCTTCCATTGGATTTGTTAATTACATTCTTCAATTCTTTCTCTGGTCTATGAGTTTTCATATCCCCAATATATTGATTCACCTACAATAAGCTATGGAAATTGATTACAATTACAAAGCCTGGGGCACTGTTATCTGATGATCTATCTCACTAGTGGTAATTAAATACAAATTACTGCTTTTAGTGTATTTTTGATTCTTAGTGGAAACTGAAATATCATTTTAATAAAAGAGTCTATATTAAGGGGAAAATGTATGCCCTAGTGCAAAGTACTCATTTAGTGCTGCTGAGAGCACTCTACTGAAATCACAAGAAATTTTTTAATCCCAGGCAATGACCCTAAAGAAGTTAAGTAACTACTTCTTTTATCCAAAGCAAGGCAATTGGATTTAATTCTCTCTGGCAGCCCTTCTATTTCTAATATCACATGCGAACAAAGCTGTTCTTTTGGTATTCCTGTGGAATGTGTGGAAGTCTGTACCAATGATTCTATGCCATCCTTCTAGTATTTAATTTATTGAATTCTCTGGCAAAGCTAAGATTTCTTTTTGCTTTCAAATTATATGAAAACCATGGTCTTGTATTATAGCCTGACAAATCCAAACCTGTTTTAACTGGGTATTTATTTGTCTAAGAAGTGTAAACACTTCTGTGGGCATTCAGTTTCTTAGAACTCAATAAAGCAATAAATAATGGATTATGTTCAAAGTAGTTTTAAAGACTCATTGCTTTTCCTGTAGGTCTGTGATTAAGCAAGCAATAGCCATGGCATCACACTGAATACAATTCTTAAATTTAGAACCATGTGGACTCTCATTATAGAGAAGATGACTGTGAATGGAGCAGTTAGGATACAATGATCCTACTCATGCTCATTGATGAACAGCAAAATGTGTGAATTTATTTGTAAGAAATTTTCAAGGACCTTATATAATGTAGAAATAAGGCTTCAGTAGGATGTATGGGGCATTTGAAGAGGAAGAGGTTATTAGAGGCATAGTTTCTTTGTCGTTTTTACATTTAATAAGTATGAGCCTTGTTGATACTTTATAAGAATCTATGATTTGTTGAATTTTTGGAAAAAACAAGTGGAGAATTTTTATAGAACATGACATGTCTTTATTTTTACGTAGATAATTTGTTAATTATATAGTTATTTATACTTTGTTAATCATCTTGCCAAAATGCTAGATCTTATAAGAAGAGGTATTATGTTTGTTTTGGTTATGTTATCAATCCCAGTTACTGACACATATAACATGCTTAATAGTTTAGCAAATATTAATTGAATTAATATCGCAGAGACCACTGATTGCCATTGGTCGTGAGTGTTTGATAGTCTTTGTTTCTCTTTTTATCTCTGAGTTCAGAGACTATATGGGGATTTAGAGAGGGATAATCTCAATTCTGTTCATTAAAGAAAAAAATTTTCTTCTAGTGATTTTCCAATGATAGAACTATAAAGTGTATTCTTGAAATTATAGGTAATTTCAACAGTCATAGACTATATGCATTTTGTATAGGATGTAGTGTCTTTTGTTTGTTTACTTGGTTTCATTTCAGTTTTGAGTTACTGAAATGTTAGAATGATCTTTATTATTTATTTTGCCTAAAAAACTGTGTGGTTTTGGTTTTGCTATGGCTGTTATTGTTAAACTGTGTGGTTTTGGTTTTTCTATGGCTGTTATTGTTGTTTAAGATTCTGTTGTGATTTTGTTTTAAATAAGCTACATAATAATACAATTATTTTATGCAGATATTAGTTGATATTACAATATTTATTTCATTTGCAACATAATGGAAGCCAGATTGCTTTTTTTTGAAATATAAGTATTAATAACTTCATTTATACAGAACAATTTTGATTACTATTTTAATTGTGTATTATCACTCTGAAGAGCATATATCTATGAAATGTAAGGGAATTTGAGAAGTAAATATGAATTCAGGACAGAAAGGACTTAGCAGAGAAAACTGTCTGCAGTGTAGTCTATATTTGATAGTATCTCTTAGGCAAAGTATGAATAAAATATACAGAGTTATGTCTAGTAAACAACATAAATGTTTTTATAACTATAATGGACATATGTTTAATATTTTGTCATTCAATACTTAGGCACAAAAATTATCTCCAGTATTGCATTGACAAAGTCTTTGAAATGAACCTAATATGATATCTAACTGATATAAATACAATTATTTCAATTAGGTACTATACCATAATTTTTTGAAAATGGCTGGGGGTGTGGTACTGAAAACAAACCACATGAGAGCAGTGGTTTATTTCAAAGGGCTCATACTGTGAAGAAGAAAACAGTGTCAACACAGCATGCAAAGAATTGTCATAAAATATTGATCTACTTTGTATAGTTGTGATTAACAGAACCAATCACCGTTATGGGCAGTATGGAAGAAAAGAGGTCATTGTTGGTTCTAGGTTTTCAGCCTATAATTCTAATGACAAGTATTATTTTATGTTGACTTCTTTTTTTCTTCGTGTCCTGGGACAAAGATGTTCATAAGGTTCTCTGGTTTAGCCAACTGAGTGTAATCAGACACCTCTCTAGAGAACACATGAGTTTGAGTCAAAAATTTTGAGGAAAAACCACTGTTTGGCTAAATTGGCTCCCTAGTATACATTTGTTACTTTCCAGTTTAAAGGTTTATTGTTATAGAAAATATCCAAAATCTGACTTCTAATGTCCAGGAGATTAGCATGGATGGGTAACTATAAATTCTTTCAGTCACATTGGATATAAATTTATATGAATTATTTCATGCACAATTATGAAAAATATAATGCAATTTAAATACTAAACTAAATGAATATTATCCTGACAACTAAGCTAATTTTTCTAGTTTAATGAAGAATGCCTTCTTAAGCTTATGTTCATTTTATTGTTCTCAAAGTATAATGAGGCTTCATTTTTCTTTCAGTTTGCCTAATGTTATTAAAGTACTTAGTACCATCAACTGTCACAAGACCCATATGTTTACTACAAAAAGGAAATTTTTTTTAAGTTTATGTATTTTTGAGAGAGAGTGAGTGAGAGAGAGAGAGAGAGAGAGAGAGAGAGAGAACCAGCATGGGAGAGACAGAGAGATAGGGAGAGAAAGAATCCCAAGCAGGCTCTGCACAGCCAGCACAGAACCTAACGTGGGGCTCGAACTCATGAACTGTGAGATCATGACCTGAGCCAAAGACAAGGGTCAAACGCTTAACCACCGAGCAACCCAGGTGCCCCCCAAAAGGAAAAATTTTAATAGGACATCGAAGAACATGATGGCTTGTTTATAAATTCTAAAACACATTCCTTCTGTCTCATTTTTCTATGTTTGCCTAGTGAAACATACAAAGAAGGCTTTTCTTGATGCCAAAGAGGTTAGGGTACCATTGTGGAGAAAGTGACAGGGTGAGTCGAAAATTTTTTCCAGGTGAACAAGTGAAAAGACAGTCTGACCAAATGGAATTGTATGTACATTTTGGGGGGAATTGGTTAAGACTGGATAAAAAATGAGTATTTGTGGGGATGGAGGGATAAAAGGCATTGATATTCTCATTTGGATAAATTGGACTGAACTTCTTAAAAGATAGCAAAGAGGAGATTAAAAATAAATAGGCTCATTTCCAAGTCTGTTCCTCACAGAAGGCTGAACAGTGTAAATAAATTTGATATATAAAGATGGTATTTAAAATCTTAGAAATTCAAATCAACTGGCATGAGGCCAGAATAGTAAGAGTCAGTTGCAGCTTGTAGTAGCCAAGTTTTACTACTTTTATCATAACTTTTAATTTATCTATCTGCCTTCCACTTCAGGACTCTACAATTTGTCAAGGACACCATAAATAGATTTATCTTTCCAACACACACACACACACACACACACACACACACAATACACAGGAATTATTAATTCTTTGTCCAAAACTTTCCACACTTTTCACTGTCCATCAAGTCAAGGTAAAATATTTTAGCCCCCATTTCAAAGATGTTATTTCCTGGGATTCTACTGTATCCTATAAATTCACTTATCGTGTGACCCTTATGATACCCAGTGAAGCAAAAGGGGCCTGACCCAAGACTTCGCTGTGGGTTATATCTTTCCCTGTACTCCCAATCCCCAGTGTATCTCCCATTACTGGGACGTCAGGAGTGTGTTTGCAAACTCTAATCGTATATCCCCTCACCAGATAGTACCCATAGTTTTTCTGTATCTATATTTTATCGAAACAATATTTGATACTTCAATTTCCTAGATAGCACTATCACTTATGTTGTACAGTGATTTGATTTGAAATCTTTGGTATACTATTTGAAAACTGATTTGATGTACTAAAACATTACACACACACACACACACACACACACACACACACACACACTCCCATATTCCTCTTGGGAATTAAACAATGAAAAACTCAGAGAGCATCATTTATAAACTAGATGAGAAAATACATGAGGTACCTGTGATAATATTCAATATGGTCTTGTGATATTTCTATCTTTCTATTTACCATTTTTAGCAACCTCCCAGCTGGAGGGGTTTCTCGTCCTGCACTCTTTCCTGGGGTGAAGAATTCCATCCTGTAACTTTAAATACCATCACTCCATTGACAATTTTGCATTCAGCCCTGATCTCTACTCTTCTCTGGAGCCCTGGAGGACAAACAGCAACTTGGAAATGTTGCTGTGTTGTGTTACTTTCTGAATTTCTTCCCTTTGCCCGTCCAGATCTTACTTTTCTCCACTTTCCCTTCTTCTCAGGGAGATTCACATGTATAGAATGTGTCAACAGGCCTCCGTCATCCTTGGTTGTGGTGGCCTCAGCATGTGAGGAAGGCTAACTGAAAGTAAAAGTGAAAGATGAGAGCCGAGCCAGGGAATCCATACCCTCACCTCCGTCCCTCTGAAGTCCCCCTGGGCTGGTTGTGTCCTACAACAGGGTCACAGGGTCACTGGTTCCTGAGGGCTGAGCAGTTTCACACAACCTGCTCCCTTAGTGGTTCCAGTCACACTTCCCACCTCCCATCTCCCCTGGCCAAGGGTCAGTTATAATTCAGCTGCTCTTAGCTCTTACCTTACCATCTCCTATCTTCCCACTAAGCTCAAATCATGGCAAATGACCTTTTCTTAGAATGAGCAAGCAAAACACATTGTTTTGTTTGGAATTTTCTAGTGCGAGTCTACTTAACTGAGTATGCTCTTAGTTTTTCATGGGACTCTTATTTTTTCTTGATTTCCATCACAGCATGATAATATGTAATGATGGTTTTCGTTTATTGGTTTACTATTCACTGTGTCTCTGCTTTACTGGAATAAAAACTATAAGAACAAGGAAACTCACTTATTTGTTCATCACCATTTTCATCAGCTTCTGGAATAAAGACCAACATAAAGCAGATACCAAATAAATACTTTTGAATAAATGACTGAAGAACAAAAATTAGAAAGAATAATTAGCATGTTAACATATAAAGACTCGAAAGAACTGAGATTAAAATTAAAGCCACTATATCCCTTAAGTTTTATCTTCTGTGAGCATTTTAGTGTAAAGGGATGTTCCAATAACTCTAGATTAACAAATTCATGCAGCTGTGGATAATACAAATAATATAGAAACCAAAGCAAGATGTTTATTTTTTTTCAATGTATGAAATTTATTGTCAAATTGGTTTCCATACAACACCCAGTGCTCATCCCAAAAGGTGCCCTCCTCAATACCCATCACCCACCCTCCCCTGCCTCCCACCCCCATCAACCCTCAGTTTGTTCTCAGTTTTTAAAGCCTCTTATGCTTTGGCCCTCTTCCACTCTAACCTCTTTTTTTTTTTCCTTCCCTTCCCCCATGGGTTTCTGTTAAGTTTCTCAGGATCCACATAAGAGTGAAAACATATGGTATCTGTCTTTCTCTGTATGGCTTATTTCACTTAGCATAACACTCTCCAATTCCATTCATGTTGCTACAAAGGGCCATATTCCTTCTTTCTCATTGCCACGTAGTACTCCATTGTGTATATAAACCACAATTTCTTTATCCATCCATCAGTTGATGGACATTTAGGCTCTTTCCATCATTTGTTTATTGTTGAGAGTGCTGCTATAAACATTGGGGTACGAGTGCCCCTATGCATTAGTACTCCTGTATCCTTTGGGTAAATTCCTAGCAGTGCTATTGCTGGGTCATAGGGTAGGTCTATTTTTAATTTTCTGAGGAACCTCCACACTGCTTTCCAGAGCGGCTGCACCAGTTTGCATTCCCACCAACAGTGCAAGAGGGTTCCCATTTCTCTGCATCCTCTCCAGCATCTATAGACTCATGATTTGTTCATTTTGGCCATTCTGACTGGCATGAGGTGATATCTGAGTGTGGTTTTGATTTGTATTTCCCCAAAGCAAGATGTTTAAATGTTTATGATGCCAGAATGGCAGGTGGTTTTTAAAAATTAAGTTTTAGCAGCAAATTTCAGTTTTATATTGATCAGTAGCATTGTATAAGCACATAATTTCAGCATGTGTGATTGCTAGCCAAGTTCTCTGTTCTCTGCTACACTAGTGAAGGCAACACTCAGCCACTCCTTTTTTAATAAACGGACCAGGCCACTTCTGGCAGAATAAGAAAAAAAGTTGCTCGGGGCACCTGGGTGGCGCAGTCGGTTAAGCGTCCGACTTCAGCCAGGTCACGATCTCGCGGTCCGTGAGTTCGAGCCCCGCGTCAGGCTCTGGGCTGATGGCTCAGAGCCTGGAGCCTGTTTCCGATTCTGTGTCTCCCTCTCTCTCTGCCCCTCCCCCGTTCATGCTCTGTCTCTCTCTGTCCCAAAAATAAATAAATGTTGGAAAAAAAAAAAAAGTTGCTCAAATACATAGTATTGACTTACTAGAAATGAGAATTGTTGCAAACAGTAAGTGACAAGAAGTAACTCTGAAAAATAGAGACAGGTTCAGTGTGAAGGTATACTAAGTCGTATAATTTTTAATCTTTTTTTGTGTTACTAGGGCAAAGAGTTTCTGACAAGCAGTGTATTTTCTGTGCTCTGACTGACACCCTAGTCCCCAGGCAGCGCCTGAGCTTTTCAGTAGATCAAAGCCGCACCGTCCACACTCATGGCTGCTGTCCCCAAGACAGAACAGTGGCTAGCATGGGGGACAGGGCAGGGTGTTGACACTTCCGGCAGAAAGAGGGATTGGAGAGGAAAGTGGGGCCCCTGCTAGGACAGAGCTCCTCACCATGCAGGGCCATGGGCTGACGTCTGCTTGTTACATAAGAACAGTACAATACACTGTTAATTCATCGTATTGCCTCACTTAAGTAGGAAGACAAATAAATAGTGCTTCATACTGGCAATAGTTGAACAGATTTCTGTTTTCATGGACAGATCTAGTGCTTTAGATGAATAGTTATTGATAAAGAAAGAGTCTCGTGATATTTATTTCATCAAGAAAAATAAGCTATAAAATAGTGGTTTCAGTTTGTACAATTATACGATCTGTAATATTCTATAACTTCATTTGTATGATATATACAATTTGTGTAGTGTATAATATATAAATACAAAATATGAAATGATATATACAGGGGCGCCTGGGTAGCTCAGTAGGTTAAATGTCTGGCTCTTCATTTCGGCTCAGGTCGTGATCTCACGGTTTGTGAGCTCAAGTCCCACATAGAGATCTGTGCTGACAGTACAGAGCCTGCTTGGGATTCTCTCTCTCTCCCCCTCTCTCTGTCCCTCTCCTGTCCTCTTTCTCTCAAAATAAATAAATAAAATTAAAAAACAAAATAATATATACATCATATACTTCTAGGTTATAACATATTTTTTTATTTTTTCACTATTTTTGTTCATTTATAATGTCTAATATTCCCACTGTAGTTTCATATATTATATGAAATTTAATTTGCATGGTTTATGTAACATGTTATATGAAATATATTTATATATTTTATATATAATTATTTATATAGTTATATATAATTTATTGCATGATTTATGTAACATGTTATATGAAATATATTTTGTATTATATATTATATGTAATAAGGAAATGCATAACTGTAATTATAATTTTGAAAAGAGCTCATGAATAATATGGAAAATGTCTGTTATTATCAATAAAATAATTTCTACTTGGTAAAGCTAAACAGTAAAGACTTAAAACAACTTTTAACATATTTTGTTAATCCCTACACAGTGCCTAGAATAGAACCAGTCCTGGAAGTTTACAGTATGTCTGCTAAATTAATAAACTAAGGATTCACAAATAAATTGTTAATTTCATGGAAGAAATTTGACAAAATTCAGATGAGCTATTTGGGCTTTCATGGGGAAGAAGAAAAAACGAGGGCCTAAACAACAACAAATGGACAATGACCTTTCGATACCAGTAAACAATTCTAGTTTTTTGGTGCCTCTGAATCCTGAGTAGAGAATTAACTTAATCAAAATGACACTAACAGTAATAAAGTTAGACCTAAAACCACTGCTCTATATTTCCAGTCCTATCAGTCTTTTCTTTATAGCTGATACTTATGACATCCTGAGAGGTTAGTAGACAATTATCAAGATCATTTTAGTAAAGTTAAGGTAGACAGAATGGATGTGTCTTAGGATCATTTGAATGCAATGGAAATCCCACTCGGTCCTTAGGACTCTAGTTCCAGATTCAAGATGGAGTCTGAGACCTGGAAAATCCTTCCAAAGATCAGTTTCACGGCATCTGGATGGCAGCTGAAAAATTCAGTCTTTAGCAAAATTTGATGTATGGATGAAGTCATGCATACTCCTCATTACACATGTCAGTTTACATTCTTATGTGCTAGAAGTATCCTATGGAGACTCACTATCTATTCCAAATCTATTTTTAATACATAAATATAAGGTGAAGTCCACTTAGTTCAACAGAGAAAGTCTAGTCTGGTTTAGACTTTAAGGTTAGGTGCTGGGAACATGGTAAGGTTACAGTCCTGTGGGTGCCTGGGTGGCTCAGTCAGATAAGTGTCCTGGTCGTGATCTCAGGGTCTTGGTCTCAGGGTCATGAGTTCAAGCCCCACATTGGGGCTTAAGAACATAAGAATAAAAACAAGTAAAAGGAGGATACAGTCCTTGGAATCAATGCCTTACTATTCATCAAAAGAGACAGAATTTTATAAAGAATTTAGTGGTTTCATGAAACAGCAGCCCCTTACAAAGTGTTACAGACATGACGATAAGAGAGCACGTAACTATACTTACAGAGTTTAAAAGACATTTGAGCTAAATGGTATGACTGTTGAGTAAGTTTTGAAGAACAAGCAGGAAATGGCTACAGTTTGGGGAGCGATGGGAAGAAGTGGGTGTCAGGTGTTTTCCATTTACGCCCGAAGCCTAATTAGCACCATTCTCTAGAATGATCTCTGACAGAACTCAGACAACAGGGAAATGCACACTTAAGGGCCCGTTACAGGTTGTCTGGACGTGGCCCTGTTGACGGCAAAGGTCCCTGTGAGCACTGGAAGAGACAGGCCAGCCACTCCCTCCCTGGCTTTGTGCCCCTGTTTCTCAACTCCCTCTTCAGCCAACTGTAAGCAGAAATTTCTGTGAAACTACTGCTAGCTGAAGGCAAAAGTTTGATAGTACTTCTTTTGAACTTAAAACTTTACGGTAACTAGAATAGGCATGTGCTTTGCAAGAAAATGAATGCACCCAATATGGTTGTTCACTTGAAGTAAATTTGAATTAAAAAAAAAAAAGAAAAGAAAGGATGGAGGAAACAAGCATACCGCTTTGATGAGGTTTTGTTTTATAGTTATCTTCAAAAAAATTTTTAAATTAGATAAATAGAGGCTTATAAAGAAAGAGAGGTTAGAAGTTCTCTTTTTTTTAGTGTTTCTGCATATTTGTGTATATATGTGTGGGGGGGTATGTTCGTGTGTGTGTTAGCATGTACGTTGTGTGCATATATGTGTGTATTTGTATAGGTGTATGTATATTTGTTGCTTGTGTGTGTGTATGTTGTGTGTGTTTGGGTAGGTGTGTGTGTGTTCTGTGTGTGTTTGTGTGTGTATGTTTGTGTGTATGTTTGTATTGGTGTGTATGTTTGTTGCATGTGTGTATGTATGCATATGTGTTTGTGTGTGTGTAGGTATGTGTATGTTCTGTGTGTGTTTGTATAGGTGTGTGTTGTGTGTGTTTGTGTAGGTGTGTGTTTGTGTGTGTATGTATATGTGTATGTTTGTATAGGTATGTGTGTTTGTTGTGCGTGTTTATGTATGTGTATGTGTTTGTGTGGGTGTGCGTTTATGAGTATGTGCATATGTGTGTGTGCATGTTTTTCAGAGTGATTTTTTAAATAGTCATGACCCACAATCAAGCATACCCTGTAGGAGGCAATGTTACTTAGAACTTGTGAGGAAGATTTTCAAATAGCTTAAAATTCTAAAGAGAAATTTGAGCTAATATTTCTGTTTGCTACCTGACAACATTGGCAATGTCTACATAACATTTGAGATGACCACACTTTTTGAGGAGTCCCTTAATGATCTTTCTTTTATTCACCTTGGATTCAAATGTACTACTAATGACAATAGCAGTGATATAACCTCTTCTGTTCGGGTTTGTGTTCTTCAATGCCAGCTGGTGACACTGTGATGAGACATAACACTAATAATTGACTAAAGTGACTTTTCTCCTCGCCCCAATGCTCACAGATACACGACACTTGGCAATATATTATTAAAGCCACATTGTACCGATGATGCACAGGGACAGACTGTCACCAGAGAGTCCTTCCTTGAGTGATCTCTCCTTGACAGCATCCTGAAGGTCTGAGGATGCACATTCAAAGCTAGTCTATGTGCCTATTTAAAGAGTAAAATCAAGTTTTTAAAAAATCTTAATATTTCAAAGATTGTAATGGATGTATTATGGCTGGGAGACAGGCAACCAAAGCTCATAAATAATGCATTCTGCTTGCATTGTGTATCTATGAAAAGGAGAGCCTCTTCCCAAGAAAAGAAACTTATGGTAAAAGGCAGACACACTGAAGGCTGGTTTACAAAATGAAGTGTTATTATGGGCCTGGAAGATTTATGGGAAAAGTTCATACGAAGTTTAAAAGAAAAAAGAGAATCCGCTAGGCTATAGAATCACCAGGGAAGTAGATATGATAGAGCCTAATGCTGTGGTTTTAACCCCATACATTTAAAAGCCTGACTACGAACAGCTCAGGAACAATGAGGGTAACTGAGTCTCAGGTCCTGTCTGATATCTGAAGACAGAGAAATAGGTAGAAGGTCTGCACATTATAAGGAGTGATGCTAGCCCTGCTTCCGAGGACTTGCCAAAAAGTAGACTAAACTGATGATTTAAATCTCCATCACTGTCAGCTCCTCAACTTTCAGTGTAGGGATCCAAGGCTAAATATCCCTGTAAAACAGAGAAAGAGATTTATAGAATGTCTCTGCTAGCTCTGTACATGACTACCTAAAACTTCTCCTATCTTACCAGATGTACTACAGATACTTGGGCCATCCTAACACATAGGAGTAAGGAGTAAAATCTATTTAAATATATGTTATTTTTCTATCATTACATGTCTCTAAATGATTTTCATATTACATATGGATTAGCAATTAAATTATTTTCAAAACCTCAAAAAAAAGCAGAGACAATTGTTGAAGTCTCTAAAACCACATTTTTGCACATTTGTTTCTTTGTTTCACATTTTCAAAAGAAGCCTTTATATATCCACAAACTACAGCAATATTTTATTAAAGAAGGGACACCTGTCTTCCTAAGACACAAGCAAGTAGAGGAGAAGGGAAAGTGTGCACGTGTGCACGTGTGTGCATGTGTGTGTGTAACGTGTCATGTATAATGTGCCTTTAGTTATTCATTTAAAGCAATAGTTTTTATTGTTACAGTAGTACAATCTTTTTTTTAATTGTCAATTAGAATTCCTCCTTTTTTTCTCTCCTTACTACAGTCCTAAACCTGCACTATAAATGAAGTGATAGAAATTTTGCTCAAATATAGAACAAAGTAAGACTCTAGCAAAAAAGCCAACTTCCAAACAGTTTGAAGCTACTTGTCTAGATGTTTCAAGTCAACTTCTAGCTGTTGTTTTAATGAGGCTATAATCACACTGTCAAAGTGTGAACCTTATGAAAACAACACAGATTGAGTAAAAATAATTCAAAGTGACTCTCATTTGTTGCATCTGGAACAAGAATTCAGAATGAATAAAATCAGAGCATCTCAAATGTATCAAATTCTCTGAAATTGATCATTGTGTTCATTGGCCTATCCAGCGACACAATTTCTGTCTAACTCATGCACACCTATTCCTGTATACATGTTAAGTGAATTTGGAGATGAGAAGTCATCATGGTCAGGATTTTTGAGGGAAAACAAACACATGTGTGTGTCTTTATTTTTTCTTGTGAACTTCCGTTGTCAAGTAATGTTCCTTATGTACACTCCTGGATAAGAGTCTTGTAATGTGTGATCATCATTTGCCGGTAGTGAGAAGTCTGACAGCATCATTTGCCCCTAACTTTCAGAAATTAATCTTGTCTCTGTGGGTGTCGTGTCCTCTGAGATTTTCAAATAGCCACTGACTTCAGTCAGAGATTCTTTATTAATTTATAAAAAAAGTACACACTGAATAATATCTGAAGTATTTTACCAGATTAGTTGTCAGGACACATGTATAAACTGAAATCCATTTTAATATGCTATTTTGTAGAAAACTGAAACTTCTTCTCAAAATTTCTGAATGGCCAAATCAGTTCTTGATAAGAATTTCATCCTGAGTGACACAGACCATTATCTGCAGGAAATGCTAAGAAATCTCCTGAAGCAACAAACCACCTTTAAACAAAATATTTGAATTCATTTCACTCAAGAAAATTCTATTTCCTGTCAGGGTGCACTGAAGAAATGGCTGGAAAAGAGTGAGGAAGGCTAAGCGTGCATCCCTGGCTCCCCTGGTCCCTGGCTACGTGGGGCTGGACATGAATAAAATGTGTCTGGATCTTAGCTCTTTAGCCATACAATGGACAATAATGTCTAATGACCCTTGCAAAATATGATTTTATTTTTATTAAATAGCAGACCCGTCTTTTTTCAATAGTTTTATAATTTAACTATGTCCACACACTTTTGAATTAGTAATATTTTATATCAAAAATACTATTAATATTTACATCCTATAATAAGTACTTTTTAAACTACCTTATGCTCATATACTATGAGTACATGTCTGTATACATAAATCTTCAGAAATATTTAAGTGTGCTGGGTAAACTTTATTTGTAATCAGTTTGCTACCATTTTCTTTTGTCTCAATATGGTGCAATCTACTAAAAATAATAGTAAACACTGATGAATATTGTTCTCTTTCAAAAATAAGTGGAAAAGTATCCACTTAATTCATACTTCATTAGCCCTACAGCTTTAACTTACTTTAAGTGAAATGTCTAGCTTTATGGTTAGTAGCTGACACATCCTCGACAGGACAATGTTTGTTGGTGGGAGAGGGGATTGGATAAATAAGACTTAATATTCTTAATTCCATATTGTACAGTGTAGTATACAAAGGTACATACTTTATAATGGTATAATTAAGTGTAAATTGAAAAGTAGATTAAATACAGTGATCTTTGCTAAGCTTCCACATGCTAAACTCATACACAAAAATTGTCCTTGGAAAATACATTTCACTGATTTATAGTATATGCACATTAACATGTTCGCATTAGAGTTTGTATTTATTTATTCCTAAAACATTGTATCCTGAAGTCCTGTTTATATTTTCTGTAATTGTATAATAACCATTCCAGAGGAAAGGAAAAAACTGCTATTTTATACTGTTCCCATGCACGTATAGATGTTTTATTTGCCCTCTCTTGGGATCAGTGTAATTGTCATAATACTTTCAGGAGGGAATGAAAGAACAAATGCATTGATTTAAATGGGGGGACAGGTAATTGTTAGAGGCCAGCACAAGTTGATCTGAGTTTGAGATGTCTCAGATGTCTAAGTAATAGTGGATTAAAAAAAAAAAAAGCAGGAGACAATTGTGCTTTTTCGTATTGCTTAATATTAATAGTAAGGAAAAATAATTTCTTCTGCTGGGATTTTTTGTTGTTCGGTGTCGTGTTTCTTCAGCTGGGATGTATGGGTTTACATGAGATTTTCTTGAAGTTCCATGAGTTATTTGCAAGTTTTAAAGATTCTGTGTTTTTCTTTTCTAAGTATTAGCATGTTGTGTATGTCGGGGGCCACGATACAACTCGTGCTACGCTCTCATGTGCCTGAGTTTGTCTGTTGTGAGACACGTTTGTGTCAGTGACCGTCACACCGTAGTGTGTGCAATTAGTGAGTCTCTCCTGCACCAGCCTCATCCAGCCTGGGCATCGCCTTTGCCTTGCGGACGCTCCTGGGCAGGACCACTAGTGTGCCTTCCAGGTCACCTGCGGGCAGGGCCCGGCCCCCAGCGTCCCATGGGCCGCGTGGGGACCAGCCTCCTCTTTCCGCTTTGGGTGGGGATGTTCTTCCCTGAGTCTGTCCGGCTCTGTCCACACTGCCAGGCTCTGTCCACACCACCGGGCTCTGTCCACACCCCTGGGCTCCAGCTCTGTCCACACTTCGGGCTCTGTCCACCCTACTGGGCTCCGTTCACACAATACGGCTCCATCCGTACTACCCGGCCCGTCCACATCACCTGGCTCAGTCCACACACCCGGCTCCGTCCACACCATTGGGCTCCGTCTGCACAACCGGGCTCCACTGACACTGCCAAGCTTTGTACACACCACCGAGCGCCCTTCACACCCCCGAGCTCCATCGACACCGCTGGGCTCCGTCCACACTGTCCATCCCTTCATTGCTCCCATAAAATGCCCCATTGTCCCCCTGTCTCTTCATTTGAGTCTCTGGTCTCTGCTGCACTGAGCACTTTAGCCAGTGTCTGTCTCTGTTCCTCTCTGACAGTTTGCAAACGAAGCCTTTCAGTCAATAACACAGAGTTGGGGGGGTTATTTTGTTACAGGGCACACTTTCGTGCAGGAAGCCAGACAGAAACAATGATGTAGGTGGTGATGACCCTTTTGGGAGAATGTTTCTTGGCTCTGCTCACATATTTTAAGTTGCAACCAAGTTGCAAATACCTACTATAAAACTGTAGTAAACATTCAAGGAATGTGCTTTTAAAAATAATTGAAGTAGATACTGATTTAAATAACATTTCATTGAAACTTTAGCTTCAGTTTATGTCTAAGTGAATTGGATGGCTTAAAGTTATTAAATAGCACATCCTAAAAATAGCAATTACTATCTCAGGATTTGGTTAAATATGAAGCCTTACCATTATCAACTCTATATCCTACAATGCGGTTATATAAACTTTTGTAATAGAATAATTGAAGTGAATATAGATAAATGGATTAAATACATCACAGGAAACGTAGATCAAATACGCTGTGGAACTGACACAGCATCACTGTATCCTGTGTGCTGTGTCAGTGATCCGTTTCTAACATGAAGAAGTCACCTATCCTGCTAACATAATGCTGTTACTTAGCATTACTTTGTAAGCATTTTTGTTTTTTATTAATTTATTTTTTTTAATTTTTTATGTTTATTTATTTTTGAGACAGAGAGAAACAGAGCATGGGCGGGGGAGGGGCAGAGAGAGAGGGAGACACAGAATCCTGAGCTGTCAGCACAGAGCCCAAAGCAAGGCTTGAACCCACAAATCTTGAGATCATGAGCTGAGTGGAAGTCAGACACTTAACCGACTGAACCACCCAGGTGCCCGTTTTTATTAATTTGTAAATTTGGGGACACTCTGTTGTATACACCTGGAAAAAGTTTATAATTATGTACATTTTCCCATAAATAATCTGTCATCATTTGTGGAGTCACAAAATTATGTTTATTTTAAATTATATATGTAAAATTCAATTTAATTTTTGAGAAAAAATGTCACAGAATTTTATAAATACATTTGTTTAAATTTTTTTTAACATTTATTTATTTTTGAGAAAGAGAGAGAGAGAGCATGAACAGGGGAGGGTCAGAGAAAGAGGGAGACACAGAATCTGAAACAGGCTCCAGGCTCTGAGCTGTCAGCACAGAGCCCGACGCAGGGCTCGAACCCACGGACCGTGAGATCATGACCTGAGTCGAAGTTGGACACTTAACCGACTGAGCCACCCAGGCGCCCCTAGATTTTTATAAATACATTTGTAGAATGTGTGTGTATGTATTCATTTGTTTCACAGAATTATTTTGTGAGGGTTTTTTTTTCTTTTTGTCACTAAAATTCCTTTTGTATCCCCGAAACCAAGTGACTACGTTGGTAAAATAAAACCCACATTTACTTCCCATGTACAAAAGCATTATGGGTTGAAAAGTCTTTTAAAGTTATTTTTAAAAGCTAAAAGCAGAATACACCACAAACACTCCTCTGGAAAATGTGGAATATCAATCCTGATACATGGGTCTATTTGACAAGCTCCATATATTGAGTGGAAAACATTATTTACAAAAGTAAACAGTGGCTTAAAAAAAAGTATCTTACCTCCATCTGCAGACTGGTTATTTCTCATAATTGTTACTTTTGTGACTTTCCTGTACTGCTACTGGTGATTAGAGAAATCTGTAAGAAAGAAAAACACATCTTCAGAGAATTATACCACTTTCTAACTATTATACTAGTTTTAGCTCTTGATAAAGATGCTCGGCTATGAGCCAGGACAGCTTCTTCCTAGCTGGTCATTGATGGTAATACATTTTTCCTGGCTGAGTGTTGTCTTCCAACAGATTTCAGAATTCTAGATGATAGCACTAGTTTATAATCTCCAAAGAAAGTGATTACAGCTGATAAACTGCAGAGTACTTATTTCAAGGCAAACATTTTCCAGTGGACAGATGTTCCCAAGGGCTTTTGTTTTAGTATATGGCATTTCGATTTTTGGCTTCATGGATGAAATGAAGTTCACTGCTATCTATTAACGTAGTTAACATCCATAATTTTGTTTTGGTATGTTTATGGAGCATACAAATTCATGTCAGCAATAGTTTCTCTTAGAAATATGACACTGTAAAGGCTACGTTATGAAATACCGAGCAAGAATTTATAAAGCCAAATAATTATGAAACATTTAGTTCTTAATCTTGCAAAAGGAAACAAAAATGTTTTATAGCTGATGTGCTAATGGCATAATAATGACTTGCATTTTCTGATGTGATTTAATGACAAATTAATGCCTGTTTTGAAACCCTTTCCCTAATTCATTAATTTCACTGACTAGTGTGATATGGGTGAGGATTTTCAAATGTATCTGAGAAGAATTTATAGATATTTTTGAATAACATCTCTCTTAACTTTAGTGGAATCGAAATAAGGCAGACGGTATTGGTGAGCTGTCTTTAGGCACATGTGTTAAGAGTTAGTTTCAGAGATTAATTTTGAGAAGATAAAATGAAGAAAACATGGATCAGTAGGATAAAGAAGGCACATAAGAAAATTTAAATCATACTGAACTGAATGATTATATGTGACATGTCAAAACTTACAGGGTGCAGCTAAATCTTAGTTAATATGGAAATATATAACATTAACATATTAGAAAATAAGTAAATATATATTAAGAAAATATGAAAACCATTGATTTAATATTGTATCTTAAGAATCTAGAAAAAGGAGGCGCCTAGGTGGCTCAGTCGGTTAAGCCTCTGACTGTTGATTTCGGCTCAGGTCATGATCTCATGGTTCCTGGGATTGAGACCAAAGTTGGCTCCACGCTGAGCCGGGAGTCTGCTGAAGATGCTGTCTCCCTGTGCCCCTCCTCCCCACCCACCCCCGCTCATGCGCATGCTCACACCTGTGCACATGTCACTCTCTTGCTCTCAAAAAAAAAAAAAAAAAAAAAAAAGAATCTAGAAAAAGAATAGCAAATCAGCCCCTCAAAATAAAATAATACAAATGAATGAAAGTTAATAGTAGAAGAAATAGAAAAAAAAATTAATAGGTAAAACCACATAAGGCCTAAGTTTATCATTTTACAAGATTAACAAAACAAATAACCCTCTAGTAAGACTGATCAGCATAATCGGGAGGAAATTCCAGTTCCCTTTACCAGAAATGAAAACAAGTCTGTACCCAGGCAGGGCTCCAGTCGGGTGGTGGGACTCCTCCCAGCGAGGCAGGCCTGAAGCAGGAGCCAGCCTCTGTTGCTCTCAGGGAGCTCCAGGGACAGCCACCTACCAGGGCCAGTGTTGTGGCTTCTTGTCATTGCAAGACACACTTCAGCCAAAGTTCATCAGGGAACTTGGAGGAACGAGATTCATCACCTGCAAGTCCTAGGGGTCCCTGGCCTGCCCGAGGGCCTCACAGCAGGTTTGCAGGTGGAGAGAGAAGATGCAGATCTGGGGCTCTGCCTCCATTAGGGTCCAGGGGTGGGGTAGAGGCCTGTGTCCCATCCAGCTGTTTGCCTGTGGTTGAGCCATAGCGCTGGCAGCGCGTGTACTTGACTCGGGTGCCTCAACAGACGAAAGCTTAATGTCACGTACTTAGAGCAAAGATTCTACGTGCACTAAAATGGTTAATATTACGAACAATTTTCTGCCAATCGATACGAATATTTAGATATGGCTTTGCCCTACCTTTGGGAGGAAAACTTACCAAAATTTACATAAGGAGAGAGAGAAAATCTAACTACTTCAACACCCATTAAAGAATTTTAATCTATTATTAAAATCATTCCTACAAAGAAAACTCTGGGGACATATTATTTCAATGATGAAATCTACCAAAAGTGTAAGTAAAATATATAACTAATATTATATCGAATAGAAAAGTAAAGGAAACAATACATCGTGTGATATCATAACACAAGTATTTATAAAAAGAAAAATCATAAGCTAATCTCTCTCTCAATAATTGATGAAAAATAATCAAAAATATATTAGTAAATTGACTAGAAAGAATAAATCTATACAGAGTAAACACATCACAACCTAGTGGGATTTATCCAAGAATATAATGGTAGTAACATTAAAAAGTAATCAGTAATCAAAATAAAATTGTAAATGAGGCAGTCTAAATGATTCTATAGGTAAATTATTAAAATTTAAAAATGTTATTATCAAGATCACTGCTACATGTATAATACATAAAAATATGTATGTTATATTCCATAAGTTGTAAACCAAGAAATGGAAAATTAAAATTTAAAAACAGTTATTCCATTTACAGTACATCAAAATCAAGTACCAAGGAATCAGCACAATAAAAGATATACAGGGATTTAAATTGGAAACTACAAAATTTAAAGAAACTTTAGAACACCTAAATGTAGGAATATATCATATTAGTAACTTGGAAGTCACAATATTATAAAGACATTAATTCAACCCCAATTAATCAATATATTAAGTTAAATTGTAATTAGAATCATGAGTATTATTTTTATAGATATTGACATGTTCCTCCTTAAAAAGAAGAAAAACATGAAGAACTTATGAACATATTATCAAAATGCATTATTAAATGGTAGATAAAGGAGGCACCTTGGTATTGATGCAAGGAAAAATAATTCGTGAATAGAACATAATAGTTCATCATGAAACATGAACATGTAAAATCGCCTGATTTTTAGGAAAGATGACTTTGCATTGGATTTGGAAAAGATGATTATTGCAATAAATGGTGTTCAGTCACTTGAATGTTCAAATCTAAATAAATGACTTCTAACAACTACCTCATACTATAGCATAAAAATCAATCCAGACAGATTATGGATTTAAATGTGATCAGTAAAACATAAAACTTCTGCAGGTTAACATAGAAAATCTTCCTGATCTTGAGGTAAACAAAAGTTTCCCAAGATAGCACAATCCATAGTGGCTTTTAAAAAATATGCTAAACGGGATACTAAAATTAAGAACATCTGTTCATGAAAATGAACCAAGGACTAGGGAAAATGCAAATCACTGTATATATTTGTGAGAACATTTACCTGACAGTGGGTTGGGGAGGTGTTTACATTGTCCTACAGTTAATGACAAAAATAGGCAAGTCAGTGTAGAAGGGGGATCTAAAGAGGCCCATCAAAATATGTTATATTCAAAAAAGCAGTAAATGTAAACTTCTCAAACTCATTACTTTAGTTCGTAGAAAAATGCAAATTAAAACAAAATGAGAAAACATTAAACCTACCGGAGCCATTGAAGAAAATAGATTCATGGTACCAAAGGTTGGTGAAAGTCTGAAACTTTTCTAAGTGTCATGCACAGCTGCTGGGAGGGACAAATATTCTGGTACGTTATTCACCACCCTCTATTATATCTAAGCATATGCAAACTGCGGAAGCTATTCACTACTAGGTATATTTCTAACAGCTGTGCATATATTTGTTTAACAAATATTGGGTACACAAATGTTCTTATCAGCCCAATTTATAATAGTACAAACATACGACCACCTATACAACAAGAACAAACAAAACAGTATAGAATATATGGAAATTATATAAAATACAGGTAAATTTAATCCAGTTCTTTGGACTCTCCAGATTGGGAATGGGATCTATTCTGTTTGTTTAATATGGAATTTTTTAAATAAATTTTTTAATGTTTATTTATTTTTGAGAGAGAGAGACAGAGACAGAGTACAAGCAGGGGAGGAACAGAGAGAGAGGAAGACACAGAATCTAAAGCAGGCTCCAGGCTCTGAGCTGTAGGCATGGAGCCTGATGTGGGGCCTGAACTCATGAACTGTGACATCATGACCTGAGGCGAAGTCAGACGCTTCATGACTGAGCCACCAGGCGCCCCTGTTTAATATGGAATTTTTTATGGCTAATCCCTAAGTTCTCCCTGGCACCTACCTTCTCACCAATGATCAATGTGATGGGCTGCCAGGGCACTCTTCGCTCTGGAGCCTCCTGTCAGACTGGCTGAGATTTTCTGAAAGATGATATTTTGTATTCTGAAACTCCTTCTGAGGTGTCAGACCTGCATCACATCCTAAAGGCCTTCCCTGCCTGTTCTTGCTCCCTCTTCATGTGCTTTTCACAGATATTTCATGCTTTCTAAAAATCTCTTGTACTTCAGTGCCTTGGCCTCTGCTTCCTAAGGGATTCAAATCAATGGACTAGCTTAATGATTTCAAAATAAGTTAACCTCTCTATGTTTTAATACCAATAATGTAAAATGGGTAGAGAAATTTCATATAGTTCATGAGGTAGTCTGAGGACTAAGGTCATTCATAAGAAGTGTGTGTCATCTGATAAGGGACTATTATCCAAAATAGACAAAGAATTCTTAAAGTTCAACAACAAGAAAATGAACAACTCAATTGAAAAGTAGCCAAAGACCTAACCACACTTCTCAACCAAGGAAGATATGCAGATGGCAAGTAAGCATATAAAAAGGTACTCTGCATTGTAGGTCATCAGGGGAATGCATATTAACAAACGTGAGATACCACTACACAACTATTATTAATAGTCAAAATTCAGAACACTGACAACCCCAAAAGCTGGTGATTTTGTAGGGCAACAGGAATGCTCGTCCATTGGCGGTGGGAATGCAAAATGGTGCAGCCACTTTGGAGACAGTTTGGCAGTTTCTTACAAAATTAAACATACTCATCATATGATTCAGCAATCACACTCCTTGGTATTTGCTCAAAGCAGTTGAAAACTTTGTCTACACAAAAACCTGTACATGAATGTTTATAGAAGCTTTATTCATAATTGCCAAAACTTGGAAAAATCCAAGATGCCCTTCAGTAGGTGAATAGATAAATAAGCTTTGGTACATCCAGACAATGGAATATCATTTAGCACTAAAAGAAATTAGTGGGGAACTTGGGTGGCTCAGTCAGTTGAGCATTTGACTCTTGTTTTCAGCTCAGGTCATGATCCCAGGGTTGTAGGATCGAGCCCCATGCTCAGCATGGAGCCTGCTTAACTCTCTTTCCTTCCCTCTGCCCCACTCAGACTCTCTCTCTCTCTCTCTCTCTCTCTCTCTCTCTCTCTCTCTCCCTCTCCCTCTAAAATAAAAAAAATAAATAAAAGTAAAACATGTGCTTTTCAATAAATAAATAGAAATTAGTTATCAGGCCATGAGAAGATGTGGAGGATCCTTAAATGCATATTACTAAGTAAAAGAAGCCAATCTGAAAGGCTACCTACTGTATAATTCTCACTATATGACATTCTGGAAAAGTCAAATTATAGAAATAGTAAAGGCTTCATTGATTGTCAGGGCTTGTGTGGAAGGAAAGATGAATAGCCAGAGCACAAGTTGTTAGGGCAGTGATGTTCTCTGTATGATACTCTAATGGTGGATACATGTCCTTGTACACTTGTCCAATCTTATAGAATGTAAATTCTGTAAGTGTGAACCCTAACATAAACTATGGACTCTAGGTGACAATGACATGTCAAGGTAGTCATCAATTGTAACAAATGTACCATCTGGTGAGGGGTGTTAATGATGGGGGAGTCTGTGTAAGTGTGAGGGCAGGGTGCATATGGGGACTTTCTATATCTTCTGTTCAGCTTTGCTGTGCACCTGATGCAGCTCTAAAAAAATAAAGTTTATTTTTTTAAAGAATGTATCACATTCTCTGGCAAATAACTGGTCCAGAAGAATAATGATAATGTTGATGATGGTAGTGGTGGTGATTTCTATTTGCAATTTTCAAACAAATTGACTATTTAAATCTCTAAAACAATTTTCCAAGAAGACATCTCACTATAGTATTAAATAAAAATAGTCCATTATTATAATCATGAAATTAATCTTCTCCAAATTAGTTTGAAAGAAAGTTTATATTTGTGACAATTGATACAATTGCAGCAGATTTATTTAGTTGCCCTTTGACCCAATAAATTCCAAAATGCATAGTTGTCCTGGCATATTTCCAGTCACCTAGAGTGATTATTAGTCCTCACATTGTTTTTTTTTTTTAAGTTTACTTATTTATTTTGAGAGACAGAGAGTGTGAGTGGCGGGAGGGGCAGAGAAAGGAGGGAGAGAATCTGAAGCAGACTATACGCTTTTATTGCAAAGCTGGATGCAGGATTCGATCCCACAAACCCCAAGATCATGAGCCGAAATTGAGAGTCAGTGCTCAACCAAGTGAGCCACCCAGGTGCCCCTGTCCTCACTTTGACTGACACTGAGAATGGCTACAAGGGTTAGTGGCCACATGCTTTCCACCCTTTTGTTTTGTAAAGCCTGGTGTAGAGCAGGGAGGGTGTCAAAGTTGAGAGCCAACTCATCTTCTTGGTTGCAACATTACATTCTGTTGTCACTGTACCTGGGTATGAGAGAAGATGCGGAAAATACTCTTATTGTGGTGTAGACTAGGAAGGGGCAGAATAAATGGCATTTCTTTGTTTTTATTTTTAATTAAAGAAAAAACTGTTTCCTTACATTCGACTACTGATCACATTACATTTTTACTTTTAGCAATAAAATTTTTATATTGATTTACATTATTTTATTAAACTTTGAATTTAAAAGTAATATGCAGGGGCGTCGTGGTGGCTCAGTCAGTTTAGTGTCTGACTCTTCATTTCGGCTCAGGTAATGATCCCAGGCTCATGGGATCGAACCCCACGTTGACCTCCACACTGAGCGTGGAGCCTGCTTGAGATTCTCTTTCCCTCTCCCTCGGCCCCTCTCCCCAGCTCATGCTTACTGTCTCTCTCTCTCTCTCTTAAAAAAAAAGAGTAATATGCATTTATAATATATAATAAATCATATAGAAAAGTTAAAAACATTATCTCTGGGAAACAGCCAACATTATTACTTTATTTTCTTTCATCCCAGTTTGTTTTCTATTTTATGTGTGTGTGTTAATGTGGTGAAGCAGAGAAAATACATACATGTGAGTGGTAGCCAGACATGTGGTGTTAGTCTGAGACAAAAGGACCTGACTGTAAGGTTGAAAAAAAGAAAATGTACTGATGTGCGGACACTCGATTCATGACTGGACCTTGAACAGTCTTGTAGTTACTTGGAACCAGACCTCGTAGTTTTGGGGGATGGATTTTTGAAAGTTGAACACAAAAGCCTGCAATTCACAGGGTGGAGTTGCTAATATTGCCCTGACATAGTGTTGGGAAAGTGGTCATCAAGCGAAGAGAACTGAATCTTGAGTGGATTAGGTGACACCTAAGAATCTGTGATCCTGCAGAAACCCCAGAGGGTGAACCCCAGAGGGTACTCCCATCGCAAGATGGTAAGAAACACACTACTGGGGGGGCTGCAAAATCTTAGCAAAATTTGGTGGAGCCTTCTCTGTGTTGGCCAGGATTTACAATAGAAGAATGTCCCAAGGAATTGGGCTTTCTAGTATCAGTGGAATTTGGAATAGCCGGGAGAGAGGTATCCACACTTAATCTCCCAAAGTAAGATAGGCATAATTAATGAAATGAGCAGAAACCAGAGTGTGGCAATTTGGTTACTGTGCCTCACAATGACATTCATAATATCTACTGGAGCTCAGTGCTCCCAGGAGCAAGATGGGTAATCAATCAAGTTTTTGATTGCCTATTTATTTAAAAAAATTTCGAGCTTTCTTGAGGTATAATTGACACATTACATTGTATAATGGTTAAGATGCACAGTGTGGTGACTTAATATATGCATGTATTGAAAATGAACACCGCAATAAGTTAAGTAACACAACTGTCACCTTCTATGGTTGCAATCTTTTGTGTGTGGTGAAACTTTTAATATGTACTCTCTTAGCAACTTTAAATGTACAATATAGTATTGTTAACCATAATGACCTTGCTGTATATTAGATCCCAATAACATTTTCATCTTATAAGTAGGATTTGTACCCTTTGACCAACTTCATCCATACCCATCGCCACTTCTGGCATCCACTAACCTGCTCTCTGTCTCTATGAGTTTGATTTTTGGGGGTCAAAGGTTAGCTCCTAGGTTGTTCAATGGCTCCAATAAATTCCCCTGGTGATCATTTCCCCCACGCTCTGCTTCAGTGGAAGGAATACTGAGAAGGTAGTGAGACAAGTTCACTGAATTGTCAGTTATGGCCACAAAGTGGGCAGGGCCCCACGGACCTCAGAAGTAAGCCGGGACCTCACCAAGATTGTGGGTCATACAGTGGAAGATTCAGAAGGCTGCCATGGTGCTGAAGTGTTTAGAGTACCAGAATTTTGGAGATGCCCTGACATAATTTATCTCTTTAAGATTAAAGATAGGTTGCTGTACTTTATACTTCCTATATAAAAAACACAGTTTATGGAGAGCCTTTGTGGATTTTGCAGGAATATGGTCAGAATTTGAGAATGCTGCTCAGGTCTGTTTATCAGGTAACTTAGAAGACGTCATTTCAATGCAGCATACAGACAAAGAAAGCTTTGAATCATATGAAGTCTGTAGTGAATGAGATGCTCTTCAGCTTTACCCATGTGACAAGAATATTCAGTGGTGCTGGAACCATCTGTGGTAGACAAGAGTGTTGTTTTGTCTTGCTAGCAGACATCAGTAGTTCTTCTTGGGTTCTGGCCGACTTCTCTGAAGTGCAACCAAACATCTAGTCTCTCAACTGGCACAGACTTGTAAAATTCAACCTTGTGAAATTACGGAAGAATTTGCCCCATGTGCATCACATGGACAGTCCTGAAGTGTGCATCTATTATCAGCCCAAGGCTAAAAATTCAGCTCATCTAAGACAGCTGAGCTGGAAGGGTAAGGCACATGGGAAATTAATTACCTCTTTCTCCCACATAGACAGTCCTGGGATACAATTATTGCACTTCTCAGATAACTGTACTGTGGATTTGAGCAAGCAGTAGTACTTAGTAGTGGCCAACTTAATAAAATAACCCCAATGGCTTCCCCACTTTCCCTGATTTATTCCCTTTGTCCTTTACTCTGTAATAATAGTAGTTTTGTCTCAGATTCTGCTTGCTAGGGAGCCCAGTCTAAGACATAGATTGAATATAAAGCTTGGTGAAGAAAGGAAACAAGAAAACCCCGGGGTTTTGTATGTAGGTGTTTGTATGGAAGGTAGTGCCATTTTCTAAGATGGGGAAGACTGGAAGGGGTCTTGGATTTGAAATGCCTCTAGACTATATTAATTATCCATTTGTCACAGAAATGGCCCCAAAGTTTAGTGTTATAAACAAAACCATTAGTTTATTCTTCTGAGGAAACAAGGTTTAGACTTGGTTCGGTGGGCATTTTTGTCTCAGCTGTGCTCTCTCGTGCATCTGCGGTTAGCTTTGGGGTAAAACAAGAGCTGATTGGTTTAAGATGGCTTTGAGCAGGACAACTCATATTCTGCTCCACAAAGCCTCTCCTCACCCAGCTAGCCAGGGGCTTGTTCACGTGGTACCCAGGCAAATTTTCAAGGAAATGAGAATTATGTGAAGCTCTTTGAGACCTAACCTGTAACTGGCATAAAGTCACTTTCATCACATTCTACTGGAAAAAGCAAATCACAAAGCAAACACAGATTCAAGGAGGGGGGGATAATCTCCATCACTTGATCAGAAGAAGAAAATGGCATCCTAGACACCTTGTGAAGAGTTTCATAAGGAAACAAATTACCAATTGAGTCAGTTGCTATAAAATGTCTAACATGATGAAACTGGCCATTGGATTTAGTGTAAATCTATTGTCAGTGGAGTAGTTGTCAAGATCATCTGATTAGTGTCAGTTGAGGAAGGAAATGTGGTAGCTGGGTGTGATTTGAAGTCAAGCAAGATTTTATTTTTTCCTTGTCTACTTGCTTTCCTTTTATGATTATTAGAGTTGGAGACTGATCCAATAAAGGAAGAGTAACCAAAAGTCCCATCATTTGTTAAATGAAGCAGGTAAATATGGGAGATTTCCTTAGTATCTTGGTTGTAATTTTCCTTTCCAGTGAAGTTTTTTTTTTTTACTAAAACTCACTATCTAAATTTAATCATCAATTGCTGCTAATACTTAAACATAAACAATTTTACTAGTAATTAGGTTTAGCATAGTCATAGCTTTTTTTTTTTTTTGAGTGGTGGGAATTGTCATTTTTAAGCCTCCATGTTGTAATTTGAAGGAAAACATGTGATGGCTTATAGAAATAAAAGTATGAATTCTATATTATTTTAACTAGTAATACATTTTAGTATCTTTGGAAAAGGTGTTTCCTATTTAATCCCATTAAGAATTTGTACCTTGCATTCTTTAAAATCTCATAATAGTGATACATTTATGTAATAGATATTAATCAGTATTTTAATCAATTATTAAATTAATCAATTTAAATTGATTAAATTATTAATCAGTAATTCCATACACTTATTGACTGTTTTCTATTCAGTGAGCACTGTGCTAGGTACAGTGAGTAATCCAGAGAAACGTTAGAAAAGATTTACATTTAAGAGGCTTGTAGTATATCAAGGAGATAATAGTAATAGGTAAGGAAAACTAACATTACTAGAGAAAATATATTGTATGAAAATGTTAACAAGGAAATTTTAAAAGAAAATTATGAAAATCATGTTATTTGAGAGTTCTTTAAGCACAGATGAATTTTTTTTTAATTTGCATAGTCCCTTCATGTGTTTACTCATTCAGTAAATTATAATTATGCATTTCATATAGATAAGAAACTAGGAGAGTCCTGGTCTATGCTTTGGGCCCTCACTGGAGATTACAGTTAAATAAGAAAGGCAATCCTATATCAGTAATTACACTAGAATGAGGAGGCTGGGACAGTGATGGAGTAGGAGCACACTCAGCTCTCCTCATCCCATGGATACAACTAGATAACAGTCACATTAGCATAACTAACCCAGCAAAATGACCCAAAGATGGACAGAAGAAACTCCACAAGTAAAGGTGGAGAAGAGGCCACATCAAAGAGGGTAAGAAGTGCAAGTGTGGAGATGAGGTGAGGAGCTAAAAAGACCCCATGTGTCCCAAGTTGGAGGAAGCTGGGGGCATAGGGAGGATGAAAAACAGACTTTCACACCAGAGAGCATGCATGGGGAAAACAAAACCCCATAACATTTGGCTTTGAGAGCAAGAAGGGCCAAATTTCATGAGTTCTGACATCCAGCAAGTCTTAAAGCCTAGAAGTTTAAAAATCAATGTGTTCCACTCTGGGAGAGCCTGGAGAGTGTTAGGAAGCTGAGTCCCCACCCTTAAAGAGACTACATGACAAACAACAAGAAGCAGCAGTTTGAAAAACACTGGGGTCTATAGGAGGGTGAGTTATTTATTCATCTCAGAGCATGTCCTGAGAGCCAGGGATGGCATGGAGACCCCTCCAGGAATAAAGGAGCTGGCAGCACCATTTCCCTCCCCTCCCCTTCAGCATAAATACACAGATGAATCAGCACCTTGCCTACACTCACTACCTAATGTTGCTTAAACTAAGCCCTTCCCTCCTCCAACTCCATGGATCTGCCCTTTCCAGTCATGCTAACCTCTGCTGCCAGTTTCCTGCCCCCAGAAGACCAGCATAAACCATACCAACACTGCATCTCATGACAAGGATGTTTGTCAGGATCAGTCCCAGTGGCTGGCCCCCTTCGCAGGGAAGATGTATACGTCTTGTTAAAACTGTACCTCCCCACCCAAGAGCTTTGCGGAAGGCACCATAACCCCCAGTCTTGGCAGTGGCTGCACATCCTCTGAGGAAAAGGACAAGTTCCACCTTGTTAAAAGTTTGCACTCCTCCCACTACTTTTAAGAGCAGGAGACTTAGCTGACTTTCCTAACTCAGAGAAACAGACACAGAGAGTTAGAGGGGACAGAGGAATATATCTCAAATGAAAGGATAGGACAAAACCATAGAAAGAAACCTAAGTGAAAGGCATATAAGCAATATGCCTTATAGAGAATTTAAGGTAATGATCAGAAAGATACTTAGTGGACTTGAGAAAAGAGTCGACGCCATCAGTGAGACCCTTAAAAGGGAGATAAAAAAGAAGTAATTAGAGATGAAGAACACAGTAAATGAAATTAAAAGTGCACTAGATGTGGGGCACCTGGTGGCTCAGTTGGTTAAGCATCCAACTCTTGATCTCAGCTTAGATCATGATCTCACAGTTCATGAGTTCAAGCCCTACATTGGGCTCTGCACTGATGGTGTGGAAATTTCTTCATATTCTGTCTCCTTCTCTCTGCCCCTCACCTGCTTGTGATCTCTCACTCTCTCAAAATGAATAAATAAACTTAAAAAATGAATAAATAACAGATGAAATAAATGAAATAATGATTAAATAAATAGAAGATGAAATAAATAGCAGGCTACAGGAAGTAGAGGAACAAACTAATGACCTGGAATAGAGAATGATGGAAAGTGATCAAGCGGGGCAGGTAAGAGAATAAAATTTATTCAGAATGAGAATAGACTTAGGGAACTCAATGACTCCATGAAGCATGATAACATTAGCACTATAGGGATCCCAGAGGAAGAAGAGAGAGAAACGGGGTAGAATATCTTTTGAAGAAAGAATACCTGAAACCTTCCCTAATCTGGAGAAGGAAACAGATATCCAGATCCAGGAGTCACAGAGATCCCCCAACAAAATCAACCAAAGGAGTTCCACAACAAGACACATAGTTAAATGACAAAAAGTAATGATAAAGAAAAAATTTTTAAAGCAGTAAGAGAAAAGAAGGCAGTTATATACAAGAGAAACCCCATAAGTTTATCAGTAAATTTTTCAACAGAAACTTTGCAGGCCAGAGGAAGTGACATGGTATATTCAAAGTGCTGAAAGGAATAAATCTACAGCCAAGAATATTCTATCCAGCAGGGCTATCATTCAGAACTAAGAGACATAAAAAGTTTCCCAGACCAAAAAAAAAAAAAAAAAAAAAAAAAAAAAAAAAAAAAAAAAAAACTTCTGAGACAAACAAAAATTAAAGAAGTTCATGAACACTAAACACACCCTATAAGAAATGTTAAAGGAGATTGTTTGAGTAGAAAAGAAAGACCAGAAGAGTATGAAAAGTAGGAAACATAAAAGCAGTAAAAATGAATATATCTGTAAAAATCAGTCAAGGGTTTCACAAAATAAAAGGATATAAAATATGACACCATATACCTAAAACATGGTGGGGGGAAGGAGTAAAGAACTGGTTCAAACTTAAGTGACCATCAACTTAAAATACACTGTAATGTACAGAATATGTTGTTTATTTTATTTTATTTTATTTTAATTTTTTTTAACGTTTTATTTATTTTTGAGACAGAGAGAGACAGAGCATGAACGGGGGAGGGGCAGAGAGAGAGGGAGACACAGAATCGGAAG
This sequence comes from Herpailurus yagouaroundi, assembly GCF_014898765.1. Lineage (NCBI taxonomy): Eukaryota > Metazoa > Chordata > Mammalia > Carnivora > Felidae > Herpailurus > Herpailurus yagouaroundi. The sequence continues at coordinate 845,868 of NW_024412442.1, forward strand.
CAGGCTCCAGGCTCTGAGCCATCAGCCCAGAGCCCAATGCGGGGCTCGAACTCACGGACCGCGAGATCGTGACCTGAGCCGAAGTCGGACGCTTAACCAACTGAGCCACCCAGGCGCCCCCAGAATATGTTGTTTAAATTCAATGGTAACCACAAATCAAAAATTGGTAATAGATATGGAAATAATAAAGAGTAAGAAAGCCAATTATTTCACTAAAGAAAGCCATCAAAGCATGAAAGAGACTAAGAGAAGAAAAGTTCACAGAAAACTAAAAAAAACCACAAAACAAGTAACAAAATGGCAATAAATACACATATATTAATAATTACTTTGAGGGGCGCCTGGGTGGCGCAGTCGGTTAAGCGTCCAACTTCAGCCAGGTCACGATCTCGCGGTCCGTGAGTTCGAGCCGCGCGTCGGGCTCTGGGCTGATGGCTCAGAGCCTGGAGCCTGTTTCCAGTTCTGTGTCTCCCTCTTTCTCTGCCCCTCCCCCGTTCATGCTCTGTCTCTCTCTGTCCCAAAAATAAATAAACGTTGAAAAAAAATTAAAAAAAAAAATAATTACTTTGAATGTAAATGGACTAAACACTCCAATCCAAACACATAGGGTGACAGAATGGATAAAAAAAAATCTATATGCTACCCTCAAAAGACTAATTTTAGACCTAAAGACACCTGCAGATTGAGAGTGAAGGGATGAAAAAATAATTATCATACAAACAGTGATCAAAAGAAAGCCAGGGAAGCAATACTTATATCACACAAAACAGACTTTAAAACAAAGTCTAACAAAATAAAAAGAAAGGCACTATCTAATGATAAATGGGACAATCCAACAAGAAGATACAACAATTATAAATATTTATTCACCCAATATGGTGCGCCCAAATACATAAACAATAAATAACAAACATAAAGGAACTAACCCATAGTATTATAATAATAGCAGGGGACTTTAGCACTTCACTTACATCAATGCACAGATCATCCAAACAGAAAATTAAGAAGGAAACAATGGCTGTGAATGATACATTGGAACAGATGGATTTAACAAACATATTCAGAATATTCCATCTTAAAAGAGCAGCATACATATTCTTGTCAAGTGCACATGGAACATTCTCCAGAATAGACCACATATTAGGCCACAAAACAAGTCTCAACAAATTCAAAGAGATTGAAGTCATACCATGCATCATTTCTGACCACAACATTGTGAAATTAGAATTCATTCACAGGAAAAAATATGGAAAGACCACAAATACATGGAGGTTACATAACATGGTACTAAACAATGAATGGGTCAACCAAGAATTCAAAGAAGAAATAAAACACTACAAGGACAGAAATGAAAATGAAACACAATGGTCCAAAATATTTGGGATGAAGCAAAACAATTCCTAAGAGGGAAGTTAGAAATACAGGTCTACCTCAAGAAACAAGAAAAACCTCAAACAAAGAACCTAATCTCACATCTAAAGGAGCTAGGTAAAGAAGAACAACAAAACCCCAAAACAGCAGAAGGAAAGAAATATTAAAAGATTATAGCAGAAATTAGAAAACAAAAACACATACACACAAAAAGAACCTAAATAGGGGTTCACAAATGGCTCAGTTAGTTAAGTATCCAATTCTTGATTTCAGTTTGGATCTTGATCTCGGAATTCATGAGTTCAGGACCCATATCAAGTCTCTGCTGCCAGTGAGGGGCCTACTTGGGATTCTCTCTCCCTCTCTCTGCCCCTGTCTCTCAAAATAAACTTGGGCTGTCTCTCTCTCAAACTTTAAAAAAATAATTAAATTTTTAAATAAACAGATAGATGAAAGGAAACTAAATAAACAATAGAACAGATCAATGAATCCAGGAGCTAGTTCTCTGAAACAATCAACAAAATTGATAAATTTGTAGCTAGACACATCAAACAAACACACAAAAAACTCAAAGAGAGGACTCAAATAAACAGTATCTCAAATGAAAGACAAGTAACAACCAACACTGCATAAAAAACAAACAACTGTAAGAGAATATTATGAAAAATTATATGCCAACAAATTGGACAACCTAGAAGAAATGGATAAATTCCTAGAAACAGATAACTACCAAAACTGAAGTAGGAAGAAATGGAATAATTTAAGCCAATTACCAGCAATGAAATTGAATCAATAATCTAAAACTCCCACAAATAAAATCCAAGACCAGATGGCTTCACAGATGAATTGTACTAAACATCTAAATAAGGGTAAATACCCATTCCTCTCAAAGTATTCCAAAAAATGGGGGAAGGAAAAGTTCAAAATTCATTCTATGAGGCCAGCATTACCCTGATATCCTAATCAGATAAAGATACCACAAAAAAACAAGAATAACAGACCAATATCTCTGATGAAGAGAGATGTGAAAATCCTCAACAAAATACTAGGAAACTGAATCCAACAATATATTTTATTTTATTTTATTATTTTTTAAATTTACTTATTTAAATTCAAGTTAGGTAACATATACTGTAGTATTGATTTCAGGAGTAAAAAACAAGTTCATCACTTAACATATAACACCCATTGCTCATTCTGAAAAATGTCCTCCTTAATGCCCATCACCCATTTAGTCCATTCCTCAAAACCACCTTCCCTCCAGCAAGCCTCAATTTGTTCTCTGTATTTGTCTCTTATGGTTTGCTTCCCTCACTGGTTTTAATCTTATTTTTCATTCTCTTCCCCTATGTTCATCTGTTGTGTCTGAAAATCCACATGAGTGAAATCATATGATATTTGTCTTTCTCTGACTGACTTATTTTGCTTAGCATAATACATTCTGGTTCCATGCACATTGTTATAAATGGCAAGATTTCATTCTTTTTGATCACTGAGTAATATTGCATTGTATATCTTTACCACATCTTTATCCATTTATCAGTCAGTGTACATTTGGGCTCTTTCCATAACTTTGGCTGTTGTCAGTAGTGCTGCTATAAACATTGGGGCGCATGTGCCCCTTCGAATCAGCATTTTGTATCCTGTGGATAAATACCTAGGAGTGCGATTCCTGGGTCATAGGGTAGTTCTATTTTTAATTTTTTGAAGAACCTCCATTCTGTTCTCCAGAATGCTGCACCAGTTTGCATTCCCACCAACGGTGCAAAAGGGTTTCCCTTTCTCTGCATCCTCACCAACCGCTGTTGTTTCCTGAGTTATTAATTTTAACCATTCTGACAGGTGTGAGGTGGTATCCCCTTTTGATTTTGATTTGTTATTTCCCTGATAATAAGTGATATTGAGTGTCACTTCATGTCTGTTAGCCATCTGGATGTCTTCTTTGGAAAAGTGTTTGGTCATTTTTCTGCCCATTTCTTCACTGGATTATTTGTTTATTGGGTGTTAAGTTTGATAAGTTCTTTATAGATTTTGGATACTAACCTTTTATCCAATATGTCATTTGCAAATATCTTCTCCCATTCCATCAGTTGCCTTTTAGTTTTTCTGATTATTTGCTTTGCTTTGCAGAAATTTTCTTGATGAGGTCCCAGTAGTTCATTTTTGCTTTTCATTCCCTTGCCTCCAGAGACATATCTAGTAAGAAGGTGCTGCAGCTGAGCTCAAGAGGTTACTGCCTGTTTTCTCATTTAGGATTTTGATGGTTTCCTGTCTTACATTTAGGTCTTTCATCCATTTTGAGTTTATTTTTGTTTGTGGTGTAAGAAAGTGATTCAAGTTCATTCTTCTGCATGTCACGGTCCAGTTTTCCCAGCACCATTTGCTGAAGAGACTGTCTTTATTCCATTGGATATTCTTTCCTGCTTTGTCAAAGATTAGTTGCCCATACGTTTGTGGGTCCATTTCTGGGTTATCTATTCTAGTCCATCGAACCATATGTCTGTTTTTATGCTAATACCATACTGTCTTGATGATTACAGCTTTGTAATACAGCTTGAAATCCAGATGCATTCAACTTTGTCTTTTTTTTAACATTACTTTGACTATTTGTGGTCTTTTCTGGTTCCATACAAATTTTAGGATTGCTTGTTCTAGCTCTGTGAAGAATGCTGGTATTATTTTGATATGGGTTACATCAAATATGTACATTGCTTTGAGTAGTATAGACATTTTAACAATATTTGTTCTTCCAGTCCATGGACATGGAATGTTCTTTTATTGCTTTGTGTCTTCTTCAATTTCTTTTATAAGTTTTCTATAGTTTTCAGCATACAGATCTTTTACCTCTTTGGTTAGGTTTATGCCTAGTTATCTTATGGTTTTTGGTGCAGTTATAAATGGGATCGATTCCTTGATTTCTCTTTCTGCTGCTTCAGTATTGGTACAAAGAAATGCAACTGATTTCTGTACATTGATTTTATATCCTAAGACTTTGCTGAATTCATGTGTTATCTCTTGCAGTTTTTTGATGGAGTTTTTTGGCTTTTCCTTGTAGAGTATCATGTCATCTGTGAAGAATGAAAGTTAGTCTTCTTCTTTGCCAATTTATATGCCTTTTATTTCTTTTGGTTGTCTGATTACTGAGACTAGGAGTTCCAAAACTATGTTAAACAATAGTGGTGAGACTGGAAATCCCTGACATATTCCTGATCTCAAGGGGAAGGCTCTTAGTTTTTCCCCATTGAGTATGTGATTTGCTGTGAGTCTTTTGCATATGGCCTTTATGATGTTGAGGTATGTTCCTTCTATCCAGACTTTCTTGAGAGTTTTTATCAAAAAAGAATGCTGTATTTTGTCAGATGCTTTTTCTGCATCTATTGAGAGGATTGTGTGGTTCTTATCCTTTATTTTATTAATGTGGTGTATCACATTGATTGATTTGTGAATATTGAACCAGCCTTGCAGCCAAGGAATAAATTCCACTTGATAATAGTGAATAATTATTTCAATGCACTGTTGAATTCAATTTAATAGTACCTTGTTGAGTATTTTTGTTTCCAGTTTCATCAGGAATTTTCCTTTTTAGTGGGGTCTCTGGTTTTGGAATCAATGTAATGCTGTCCTCATAGAATGAGTTTGGAAGCTTTTCTTCTATTTATATTTTTTGGAACAGTTTGAGAAGTATAGGTATTAACTCTTCTTTAAATATCTGATAGAATTCCCCTGGGAAGCCATTTGGCTCAGGACCCTTTTGTTTGTTGGGACATTTTTGATTATTGATTCAATTTCTTTGCTGGTTATGGGTCTGTTCTAATTTTCTATTTCTTCCTGTTTCAATTTTGGTAGTTTTTGTGTTTCTAGGAATTTTTCCATTTTCTTCCATATTGCCCAGTTTTTGGCATTTAAGTTTTCATTGTATTATTCTCATAATTGTTTGTATTTCTGTGGTGTTGGTTGTGATCTCTTTTTGCTTGTGATTTTATCTATTTGGGTCCACTCTCTTTTCTTTTTCCTAAGTCTGGCTAGGAGTTTATTTGTTAATTTTTTCGAAGAACCAGCTCTTAGTTTCATTGATCTAGTGTACTTGTTTTTTGTTTCTTTGTTTCTATATCATTTTTTTTTTCTGCTCTAGTCATTATTTCCCTTCCTCTGCTGACTTTAGGCTTTATTTGATGTTCCTTTTCTAATTCCTTTAGGTGTAAGGTTAGCTTGTGTATTTGCTTTCTTGCTTCTTGAGATCGGCCTGGATTGATAGGTGCTGGCCTGTGCTGGTCCAGAGGAGAGCCTGGCTGCAGTGGTGTAGAGTCTGTCCTGCCCCAGTAAATAGGCAGTTGCCAGGCAGGGAGGGGAAGGGTTTGGTTTAAGCAGGTCCTGCCTCCATGGGGTCCACTGTGCTGCCTCTGAAGTCCCACTGTGTTCGTGATGGGGGGAATATGGCACCACCCAAGTCTCTGGTCCCCAGACCCAGGTCTCACACCCCTCTCTGTTCAGACAGACATCACAGAATAGCAAAGGTGGTCAGCTCGCCTTGCGCCACAACTATCCTGCATTTTTCTTTTGCTGTGTGGCTGTGATTCTAAACTCAAAGTCTTAAAGGACCTGGCACCACGTGAACCCACCCACCTCCTCCAGAATACAGCCTCTCCATGCTGTGTCTGATTCCTTTGTCCCTTAAAAACCGGTGCCCCACGCCCGCCTGGTGCACAGACTCTATGGTGTAGCACTGCTAAAAGCGGCAAAGATTATATTCCGTCTGGGTGCACCTCTGTTCCCTGCTGATGAGAGGCCTTGGCTATGCCTGCAGGGACTTTTGTCCAAAGCACTCCAGGAAGGGCAATGTTCTCTCCCTGTGTGTCCTGGAGATCCCTACACCAAGGTATTGGTTCAAGGGACGCTCCTTCCTCCCCAGGAGCATACACCAGGGGTCTGCTCCGGAAAAGCCGCACACTTCCAAAACCTCAGAGTTTGAGTTCCAAATGTTGTTTGCAAAAAACACCTGTGACGCTTAGCACTTCTTGCTCCTCAGTCTGTGGTCCAGAGGTTGTCCTCTTGTGCAAACTCGATGCAACACTCTCTTAACCCATCTCTCTTTCTCTCCCTTTTGTCCCTCCGTGGAAAGGGTCCCCTCCCCTCCACAGCACGGTTGTTTTTCTCTCCCCCAATTCATTTCCATGCAATTCGCACCTGCCACACCATCTCCCTCCAATAGTAGAGATCTTTCTGACACTTTGCAGATCGATTTCCTGGGTAGTCCAGGTGATATGACCTTAATAAAGCTGTGTTTGAGGGACAAGGAAAGCCCAGGGGGGCCCTACTTCTCCTCTATCTTAACTCTGCCTTCCAACAATATATTTTTAAAAAATCATTCACCATGATAACATTGGATTTATTCCCAGGATGTAACAGTGGTTCAGTATTCATCAATCAATCAATATGGTACATCACATCAATAAGAGAAAGGACAAAAACCATATGATCAATTCAATAGATACAGAAAAAGCATTTGACAAGTACAATATCCATTCATGATAAAAAAGAAACCTCAACAAAGTAGGTTTAGAGGGAAAATCCTCAGAATAATAAAGGCCTTATATGAGGAACCCACAGTGTACATCATACTCAAGTGGGAAAAACTGAAAGCCTTTCCCCTAAGGTCAGGAATAAGTCAGCATGTCACCGCCACCACTTTTATTCAACATAGTACTATAAGTCCTAGCCACAGAAATTAGACAACAAACAGAAATAAAAGACATACAAATCAGTAAGGAAACAGTAAAACTTTCTCTATTTACAGATGGCATGATACTATATACAGAAATTTCTAAAGACTCCAGCAAAAAACTACTAGAACTGAAAAATGAATTCATTAAAGTCTCAGAACACAGAAATCAGTGTAAAGAAATCTGTCGTGTTTCTATACACTAATAATGAAGCAGCAAAAAGAAAACAGTCTCATTTACAGTTGCCCCCAAAATAAGAAGACACCTAGTAATAAACTTAACCAAAGAGGTGAAAGATCTCTAGCATGAGAACTGTAAAACTTTGTTGCAAGAAATTGAAGGGGACACAAAAAAAATGGAAAGACATTCCATGTTCCTGGATTGCAAAAACAAATTTTGTTAAAATGTCTATACTACCCAAAGCGATCTACAGATTTAATACAATCCCTATCAAAATAACAATAGTGTTCCTTCACAGAACTAGAAAATAATAATCCAAAAATTTGTATGGGACCACAAAATAACCCAGATAGCCAAGGCAATCTTTAAAAAGGAAAACAAAACTGGAAGCATCAAAATTCTAGACTTCAAGTTATATTACAAAGCGGTAGTAATCAAAACAGTATAATACTGGTACAAAAATAGACCAATGGATCAACGGAACAGAATAGAACACTCAGAAATAAACCCACAATTATATGTCATATTAATCTTTGATTAAGAGGACAAAAATGTGCAATGGGAAAAACAGTCTCTTTAACAAATGGTGTTCAAAAATTTGGACAGCCACAGGTAAAAGAATGAAATTGGGACATTTTCTTAACCACACACACAGATAAACTCAAGATGTATTAAAGACCTAAATGTGAGACCTGAAACCATAAAAATCCTAGAAAAGATAGAAGAGAGCATAGGCACTAATTTCTCTGACATTGACCAAAGCAGTATCTTTCTAGTTATGTCTCCTGAGGCAGCATAAACAAAAGCAAAAATAAACTATTGGGACTACATCAAAATAAAAAGCTTCTACACAATGAAATAAACAACCACTAAAACATAAGATGAACTGTGGAATGGGAGAAGATATTTATAAATGACATATCCAATAGAGGGTTAGTATCTAAAATATATAAAGAACTTATACAGCTCAACACCCAAAAACAAATAATCCAATTTGAAAATGGCCAAAGGACATCCAGATGACCAATAGACACATGACTAGATCCTCAACATCACTCATTTTCAGGGGAGTGCAAATCAAAAACTACAGTGAGATACCACCTCACACCTGTCAGAATGGCTAAAATCAACAACACAAGAAATATCATCAGCTCTTGGTGAGGATATGGAGAAAGGGGAACCCTCTTGCACTGTTAGTGGGAATGCAAACTAGTGTGTCCACTCTGGAAAATAGGATGGAGTTTTCTCAAAAAGTTAAAAATAGAAATACCCTATGATCCAGTTAATTGCACTCCTGGGTATTTACCATAAAATTACAAAAACACTAATTCAAAGGGATGTATGCACCCCTATGTTTATAGCAGTATTATTTACAATAGCCAAATTTTGGAAGCTGCCCAAGTGTCTATCAACAAATGAATGGATACAGATGCGGTTTATTTATAAAATGGAATATTAGTCACCCATAAAAAATATTGAAATCTTGGCATTTGCAACATGGTTAGAGCTAGAGATTATAATGCTCAGTGAAATAAGTCAGTCAGAGAGGGACAAATACCATATGATTTCAGTCATATGTGGAATTTAAGAAACAAAACAAACAAAGGGAAAAAAGAGAGAGAAAGATAAACCAAGAAACAAATTATTAACTCTAGAGAACAAACTGGTGGTTACCAGAGGGGAGGTGGTGGGGGATAGTTGAAATAGGTGATGGGGATTAAGGAGTGCACTTGTTGTGATGAGTACAAGGTGTTGTATGGAATTGTTGAATCACTGTATTGCACACCTGAAACAAATATAACATTGTATGTTAAGTATACTGGAATTAAAATTTAAAAAGTAAATAAAAGAAATACACTAATGAATGTAAGTTTATGATTGTGTTAAATACTAAGAAGGACAGGGACCTGGTGCTATTACAGTGTATCATAAAGAAATTGACTGAGTAAGAGTGAATCCACTGTAGATTTATTTTTCTACCTTCCCTGGATGGGAGGCTTGACTGTCTAGATAGCAGACTGCTTACTGAGCTATTATTTAACAGAATTTTAGCCTTCAGTAGACTTTTTTTCTTACCAATTAAAAACAGAAAATACATAATATTACCACCATACCCTGTACTTCCAACATGGACATGGTGCCTGCAGCTAAGGTATAGATTTTGCCAGCCTGACATGAAGAGTTCTGTAAGCAGTGATTATAAGGGTAGAGGAGAAAGTGAGTGTGTTCTGTTTGCATTTAATCTTTGGATAAAATATGCTACTTAAGTGCTATGCCCCAAATTCACAAATGATGAAACTTAAGGTTACAAAGTGTAGTAATTTTTCCAAGTCAAATTAGTTATTGTGTGTTAGGGTTACTGTCTTAATCCAGTTTCACTCCAAAACCCATGTTATTACCATTATAGTGTATGCCTTGGCCTCAAGGAACAGGTTAAGGCTGACAGCAACAGAAAGGATGTTAGGGTATGAAGAGAGCTTTTCCAGTATGTATGTTATCTTCAGAAATATCTCTAGTGACTCAATCAATGGCTAGTAGGGTGTAGCAACTCAATAGCTATTTGTTGGGTAAATGAATAAAAGAATGGACAATATAAGCAGAATCATGAAGTTGAAAATGAAAAAAAATGAATTTAGAAGTGTGCTTTCATTTGATAAAAATAATTCAAGAATATTAAACATCATTTGCTGACCAATTACTCAAAATTAATTGCTACATTAAACATGGTTTTGTGAGTGAGTGCATTTTGGATAAACTATAACACAGAAATATATTTCAGTGTATCTATGAGTTCAATACCTATCCTTGAAATTCATCAACCCAAGGCCATTTTCTCTATGAAGCCTTCACCCACATTATGACAAATGAGCTAATAATTGTCAGTTGTTTTTATTTGAAATACAGTCTTTCAAACTTTTTATTTCAGGGAAAATTAGTTTCATGTGAATTATTTAAATTGATAGGTAGAATAGAATGACTAGAAAATTGAGCTCATGAAAGTAAATATGACCAGCTGCAGTCAAGAGGGCAGCAGTATGTTCAATATGAAATGCTTTTAACTTTCACAATGTAAAGAGATAGTATATGGGATTATATAGAGCAAATAATTCCTATATTACTCTTCAGTAAAGAGTTCAATATTTTGATATAAATTTTCTACACGTGTATTTATTAAGGGGTAAGTAAAAATGATAGTAGTTGAAAAATGATAGTTTATTTATTCCATATACAGTAGTCAGGGGAAAACAGTCCAGGCTGCTGGGCCATCTCTGCATCACGAGGGTGTTTGGAGACCCAGGTTTCTCCCATTTTACAGCCCCACCATCCACTGCAGGTTTGTCCTCTACATGGAAGGGATTAGTTATGCTTGTATTAGTTTCCTGTTGCTGCTGTACAAATTACCACAAACACAGTGACTTAAAACAAAGATGTGCATCCTTTTTAAATGAAAAGAAATAAAGATATAACATCTTTATATCAGGCATGCCAAATGCTAATTTGTACTTAACCAGTTTCTTTTCAACACAGACCTTTTAAATTATATTAACTTTCTGCATCCTTAGTGATCCCTTTCCCTAACAGTGTTTGAAAATCCACATGCAGAATATAAGGAGACAGAAATATCCATTTTTTAAATTTTATTGAACAGACTTACAAGCTTGTCAATTAAACCACAATTCCCTTGTCAGCCTTTGACCTTGACATTTGCAGCTCTTGACCTTGTGATGAAGAATAATATGTAGAATGCTATTGAAGAGTAATGTCCTTTTGCACATAAGAGAAGCATGGGCAATTAGTAAACAGAGCACATTTCAGAGCCATGTTTGAGTCTTCAGATGCTTCAATTAATAAATTTATAAATCATCTTTCCAAGACAAAGTCAAATAATTTCTTACCGATATATAGTTATTTTAAAGGCAACTAATGAGAGGCAACTAATGTGTAAACAAAGAATGTCTTTCTGACATGTAAATGTAGTAAAAGTCAAAATGATCATTGTTCATGGTGGCATGTGTGGCATTCTGTGACAGGAAAGATTCTCCTTTGTTTCCTTACATCCTTCCCAGGATGTGGAATGATCTTGCCCCCCATCCTCCTCCACCACCACCATCACCACCACCACCACCACCACCACCACCACCACACACACACACACACACATCCAGAAATAATCTAAGATAGAAATAAGGAAGAGAGTCTTTGGTAATGCAGAAAAGGAACACATTGTCCTGGCTCTCATATCTTTGAATTGTAATTTCAAGTCAACATGCTCTGATTGTATACTGTGGTGGAATTATCTATTTGGCAAACAGATAATTTGTGTTACAAGTTTTAGGTACCCAGAGCATTACAAAGGTTGAAATGAACTCTAGCCATCTTTACTTCAGTGATACTAACTTGTAAAATATTCTCAAGGTAAAAATATTTATGGGTGTTAGGGGCCCCTGGGTGGCTCAGTTGGTTGAGCGTCTGACTCTTGATTTCAGCTCAGGTCATGATCCCAGGGTCATGGGATTGAGGCCCCTGTTGGTCTCCACACTGAGCGTGGAACCTGCTTGAGATTCTCTCTTCTTTCTCCTCTGCCCCTCCCCTGCTGGGGATTGATGAGTGCACTTGCTGTGATGAGCACGGGATGATGCATGGAAGTGCTGAATCACAATGTTGTACACTTGAAACTAATATAACACTGTACATTAACTAACTGGAATTTAAATAAAAACTTTTTACAATATTCAAATAGATCTCTTCTTGTGGTTTCCCACCACCATAACTATCTTCTTAGCTAATATTTGTACAGGACTTAATGTTTTGCAATATGGCTTTATATAAATTATCACAATAGACGTTCTCTGCAAAATGGCAACACATGTAGGCCAGATGCTAATGCTTCCCTGTTGTAATATAATTGTAATATTACAAATGAGTGGCCTCTGTTGACATGATGGTGTGATTCTGTGTCATTGAGCAGATAAATGATGACGAGCAGTTTTACGCAGGTTTTCTGATTTTTAATAGCATGCATCCTTTCATTGTCTAAAATACTCCATAGGTAGAAATCAGAAAGCCTCATGAGTTACATAAATGACAGAAGTATATTAGGAAGATTAATTTTTTAATTCAAAAAGTGACTTTGAAAAGCATTGGGTCACTGGTTAGTGCTATTAAAAGAAATCCACTTGAAAGAGGCAGTGACAAATGTAATTTTCAGTTTGTGTATCATTTGATAAAAGGACAATTTTAAGAGATAAATCATTTTATCTGTTCAAATGCATGTGCAAGTCCTACAGGTTGAAGACAAAGAGGAAAAAGAAAATAATTATAGCAGTTATTGCAAAATATTTGGTAAAGTGTTTTGATTACATTTCTAAAATTGTTATTCCCCGAACATCCTCTGTTCTTATAGTTTTAGGATAAATATGCATATGACGTGTATCCACTGGAAGATGTTCTAGGAGTACATACCTCATTTTCCCAACTTTGGGTCAGAAATCAGCTTATAAACGAGGAAACTGATTTGTATAGTCCCCAGTCACCAGTGCAGGTCTGTGGCTTATAGACAAGGGCTCATCCAGCTATTCCAAGAAGCTCCCTTCAGTTTTCTTGACTCATGACTGTCTTTCACTCCTGGGCGTATCTTCTCCTTATTCATTATGTACTGCGCTCTAACAGGAGTCATACAGCTACTTCACAGCTGTCCTCATATGGACCCCTCTCTGCTCATATTATCACGGCAGTTTGGGAAGATAAAAGATGAAAAATCCGGATCTGACTCTCACAATTCTCCTTGAGTAGACAGTGATGGTCCTCTCCGCCTGCCGGCAAGTGCAGGTCTGGCCACAGGACTTGCCTGTATTGGCCAGTGGGTAAGGCAGCAGCCTTTCGAAAAAGCAACACAGGACACATGAAGATAGACTTGAAAGATATTTCACTAGAGTTTCAATTCAAGATGAATGGTTTGGATGTCTTTAGAAAGTTTAGGGTTAAGGGGAGAGTCTGTGCTTTCTAACATTGGAAATAAGTGCTTGGGTTGATTTTGTGATAGTGTTTATGCTATTTCTTACACATAGCATATATTGTCAATCGTAATATTGTTGACGATTTATGATATTATCAGGAGGGAACTAAACACAATAACACACAGAATTCCACTTGGAAATGTGTAGCTATTCTAAAATATTTGCTTTTGGCTCTTAGAAGTTTTTCTTTCTCTTGAGATCATTCTTACTGGCAGAACTCAGCCTTCCTAGCCTTATTATTTTTCTTTCTAGTACAATTTTTATGTAGGGTAGCTAGGGTAATTTTTTTCTTCTAAAAACCTAAATTATAGAGATTTTGGAACTTTACTTCTACTTGGGAGGGATTTATTAAAGAATTACAGGGGCGCCTGGGTGGCGCAGTCGGTTAAGCGTCCGACTTCAGCCAGGTCATGATCTCGCGGTCCGTGAGTTCGAGCCCCGCGTCAGGCTCTGGGCTGATGGCTCGGAGCCTGGAGCCTGTTTCCGATTCTATGTCTCCCTCTCTCTCTGCCCCTCCCCCGTTCATGCTCTGTCTCTCTCTGTCCCAAAAATAAATAAAAAACGTTGAAAAAAAATTAAAAAAAAAAAAAAAGAATTACAGATTTTTCACTTCAAGAACATTTTAGTACCGTATACTACCACCCAATATAAATAATACTCATCATAGGTAAGTGGCACAATTAAGGAATTTTTCTACTTTTTATTCCATAAGCTATTACAAGAATATAAATTCATTGCAAAACCCAGAAAAAAGTATCTATCGATTGATCGATCAATAGATGATACAGATATAGATAGATATAGATATAGATATAGATATAGATATAAAGATAATTTATGTAATATCAAAAGAAAGGAATAAAAAACATCATTTTCAATTACTTCCTAATGTATTTTTATATTTGACATGTTCATCCATAGTCCCCATCAAGAATCTGTCATGATAAGTAAATCGTTTTTAGAGGGCAGACTACACAGTCTTCGTTACGGGAGAGGGAGTCATCCCCAATTCTCTCTCAATTCTGTCCTGTTCCAGTGGGACCAGACAGCACAGACAGAAACATAAAGGAAATACTCTTTCTTCCCAAAGCTAGAAGCTTGAACCAGAATGTATCTCTAAGTGTGTAGATCTAATCCTAAAATCGTGCTCTCTTTCTGTGTCAGCTATAGTGTGTTTATTGTCACCATTGCAGAAATTATCTTCTTTCTCTCTTCTCAACTGCTCTCACGTTCTTCTTAAGGCAATTGTCCCATGCTTTCTCAGACCACTCAGTGTTGGACAGTAGACACAATTATAAACATAAAACCAGTAGTTTGCATTTATTCACATTTGATTGGTGTTTGCAAACATGGTTTATGTTGTGACATCAGTAGAAGAAATATCTGGGGTGCTTAATAAAAAGGAAGGTTTCCAGACCCACTAAATAAACTTCTAGTATTGAGAACATGGGAATCTACATCTTGAGTGTATGCTTCATGTAACCCAAATACACATAAAGTTCAAGAAGCTGTTTAGAAGCCTATAGGACATGAAAGGAAAGGAGAAAATCTGTTTAATATTTCATGCTATGTCATGTACATAATTAATCTTATATCATTGTGGGTTCTCAGCCATTGTTATGCCTTTAATACATTCCAAAAGGATGTCCTTGGACGTTGAAATTAATCCAAGGCCAATTCATTTCAACTCTGTTGCTTAGATTTGTGGATGTCCTTTCTTAGGATTATTTCAACAAATTAAATATAATAATATCAGGAAGGACTTTTGAGATTTTAATTATACCCCATGTGTATCAGTGATCTTTGTAAAAACATATACCTGGAAGTTGCTTAAAAAATGTTGATTATGAACAAATATATTTAAAAAAAAATAACTTCAGGAGCGCCTGGGTGGCTCAGTAGGTTAAATGTCCGACTTCAGCTCAGGTCATGAGCACAGGGTTTGTGAGTTCGAGCCCCACATCGGGCTCTGTGCTGACAGCTCAGAGCCTGAAGCCTGCTTCAGATTCTGTGTCTCCTTCTCTCTCTGCCCCTCCCCAGCTTGTGCTCTGTCTCTCTCTGTTTCTCAAAAATAAATAAATGTAAAAAAATTTTTTTTAAAAAACTTCCAACTCACTCTGTTTTTCTGACAATAAGTAATTAAAGTGTTATCTTTCCTCTTTTTATTAGAAAACAACTTTGGAAGTTTTGCTAATTAAACTTCTTCTTAAATTTGTCAAGAATATTAAAGACATAGGTCAAATGTATGGCAGCTATAATTACCATGCCTGCACTTACCCTTGCAGAGTTTTTTCTTTGTTCACAAACAGACCACAATTACTCTTGTCGATGTCAAATATATTACTCTCTGAGACACACTGAGATTTGCCCCTGGACCAAGTTATCTTTTTAGTTCTAACTCAAGATCCTGAAATAGGATGTTCTCTGACTCAATCCAAACAATATGTCTCCAAAGTTTACCCATGTATCTAACCTGATCTTATCTAGTTGGAATGTTACACTGAACCAGACCGAGCAAGGTCAAGACTGCAGGTGATTATTCTAAGTTACCAAGCATGAGAATGGAGATCAAATTTTGAACTAGCCCAAATTATAGTACTGCAAGTTAACACAGGTGTCAATGACCAAATAATTCCAAACTTTGGACAGTACAAACCAGCTGCTTTGGAAATGAATTGCTAGATAAAGCCTAATTAATCATTTCTCAGCCTATATAACTATGATCTGCATGTAGATAAAGTGATGATTATGAATGTATGTGGTTGAAAACATATCTGTCAACTATTCAGTGGGATGAAGAAGACCATACTAAGCTTTCCCCTTAGAATTCCTGATTTTAGCTTTATCTAAATCATTATCTCCATATTTTTTAAATAACAACCAGAAATAAGACTATTATGGGTCTTTTTATCCTAAATTGTATAAAGGAACAAAAAAGAACATTTTTTTGTTTAAGGAATGCAATTGTATATAGCAATGTTGAACAGCAAAGCAGCTCTATGAATTCTCTGTTTACATGTCTCAAGCTGGTTATTTTTCCTCACCTCCCTTGTCGAACTCCCCAGTGAGATAGGAAGATGAAGGAACAGAGGATAGACAGGGCTCATTTGTAATATGTGTGTTTTCAGTGTTATTCGAAACGTAAATTCACCTATTTTTTTAAGCTAAATCTTTGACATTGTTATTTTTCTTGTTGTATGCCTCATTCATAGTACTGCAGAACACAGGGGAAAATCCTGAAAAGTTAGTATTTTGGTTAATTTGGAGATAACAGGTTTGTTTTATTGTGTTATAAAAACACAATATGCTCTGGTTTCATTTATTGATATTTTAATGTAGCAGCTCAAAAGCCAGTTTAAAACCTCCAGGTATTCCTGAATACAGGTCTGGTAGGACTGGGTTTATAATGGGCTAGAAAGTCTGGTAATGAATTCAACCATCCAGAAAAACAGAGAAACCATTGTTGCAGTCCTATTAAAACATCCCTGGGAATATTTAGATACCTTCTCTTTTTAAAAGTTTTTATTTAAATTCCAGTTAGTTGACATACAGTCTAATATTAGTTCCATGTGTACAATATAATGACTCAACACCTCCGTACATCACCTGGTGCTCATCACAAGTGCCCACCTTCATCCCCAACACCTGTTCCCCCAAGCCCCCCACCTCCCCTCTGGTGACCATCAGTGTGTTCTCTGTAGTTAAGAGTCTGATTCTTGGTTTGCCTCTTCCCCTCTCTTTTACCCTTACACTCATTTGTTTTGTTTCTTAAATTCCACATCCTTCTGATAACAATTTTCAAAACATTGAGTATAGGGTAGCAGTTTCTAATACATTTTCTTTCTGACCATCAATGTGGAAATGCTGAGTCGCTTGTTTAATTGTGTTAGCTGAGTGTGACCTAGTTTTGGCCCCTTTTTAAATGTTAGGACATTATAATGCTCGATATAAAAAAATTTTTACACCATAATAGGATATTTGTAGAATGTAATATTTCCTATGTAATAAAGTAAATACAATAAAATAACTAAGTCAACTTAGCATTTACATTCTAAAATTTTTCTCTCAAAAATACAACCAGAATTCTGAATTTTTTATTTGTCTTTAATGCACAACTTGATACTATAAAACTAAGGAAGTTTAATGACTGTAGGTAGAATGTCTATGTAGATACATCAAATAATACTTTGCTCTAACAACATAACAAACTGATTTTCTCTTTTTAATTTTAATCCCAAATTCTGCCATGGAAATCTCCATTAATTGGGCAGAAAGAGTTCAGTTTGAAAAGAAGAAAGTCATTTGGAATTTGTGAAGTTTGTTATGGCAAATGTCCAGGATAATGTAATTAGGAGTCAGCTAGCTACAGCATTCCCTCTTTGCGATTTCATAGTTCACCAGCAAATAATTAATTTTTATTTTCCATAGGATTTTTTATTGTAATTTTTTTAAATTTTTTCCACATCTCAATTTTTTTAATATGAAATTTATTGTCAAATTGGTTTCCGCACAACACCCAGTGCTCATCCCAACAGGTGCCCTCCTCAATGCCCATCACCCACCCTCCCCGCCCTCCCACCACCCATCAACACTTAGTTTATTCTCAGTTTTTAATCTTGACATGAGAAAAGAAAATCCAGCTTTCATCTTGGATCAGCCTACACTCTGACCTTGCTCTCAGTAACATAAAATTGTTCACTAATATATGTTAGAGGGACTGTAAGTAGTGCTTCATTCTGTGTAAAATGTAAAATTAACCTAACTTCTCTGATGACAAACAACAGCCAAAAACTTACTACTGTTAAAAAAGAAGGTCCAACACATAATACAGGTTGCCTCTGTTTCTCACATAAACAGCATGCATAGGTACTAGCTATGTTAAAATAAAATGTGTCAACATTTATTTTTTTTTTAATTTTTTTTTCAACATTTATTTATTTTTGCGACAGAGAGAGACAGAGCATGAATGGGGGAGGGGCAGAGAGAGAGGGAGACACAGAATCGGAAACAGGCTCCAGGCTCCGAGCCATCAGCCCAGAGCCCGACGCGGGGCTCGAACTCCCGGACCGCGAGATTGTGACCTGGCTGAAGTCGGACGCTTAACCGACTGCTCCACCCAGGCGCCCCAAAATGTGTCAACATTTAAATCTATATGCAGCACTGTCTTGATATGAAATTAGTAAGCATTTACTACAAATTAAATATACTTCACTGAAGGTTAGTCTCAATCTGATTTATTTATTAATTTTATGCTGCACCTGCTGTTTCTAGACATTTTATTGTATTTTCATTTTTATAAATATTATGTTTATATATTTTTGTTTGTGAAGAGAACATTACTCTACAGGAACAACAATAGCACATAGAATTACTTTTTGTAATGCTTTGCAATTTAGCCATTAGAAAAATTAACTCCTATAATTCCACCAAATTTATGAAATATGATACTTCATTCATATATATTTAATTTTATTAAAACAAGCATTACTTTAGAAATTTCAATAAAATATAGATATGGCATATTTTCTGATCTCAAGAATAGATGAGCAAGGCAACAGACATACAAGCAATTTATTATCATGTAGTATATTAGATGTCAGAAAAGGGACTCACCTTCGAAGGGAAGGATCTGTTGAGGATATCACTGCAGAGGATAGTGAAGAAAGAAGATAAATTTTCTGATGGAAGAAGGATAAAGGATGGTAGAAAGAGGGAGGTATGCATTATGAAGAGATGAAACAATGTTGCACAAATAATAAACATATAACCTATATGGTCTATGCTGGTTAGCCTCTTATTAGGTGCTGACTACATAACCCCACATCTCTGTTTACACTCAAACAGAGGCAGGAACATCACAGGTAGCATAGAAAACTTTAAATGTTTTTTAGTGAAGGCAAGAGTAAGGCTTAATCATTCTAATTATCATTGCCCCTCATTTTCTATATACACCTAATTCAAGTGTCAACGAGCAGATACATTGTTAACCGAGCATATGAAAAGACTTGACTTATGTATATAGTTGCATACATAAATTTATGACATATACAGTTATGTATTCATTATGCATACAGATTCATTATAAATATATTAACTTCATATAGTGTATATGCAATTATAATATTCACTTCCTGGCTTCATTTTAGTTATTTTTTTTTTATTTTTTTTTTCAACGTTTATTTATTTTTGGGACAGAGAGAGACAGAGCATGAACGGGGGAGGGGCAGAGAGAGAGGGAGACACAGAATCGGAAACAGGCTCCAGGCTCTGAGCCATCAGCCCAGAGCCCGACGCGGGGCTCGAACTCCCGGACCGCGAGATCGTGACCTGGCTGAAGTCGGACGCCCAACCGACTGCGCCACCCAGGCGCCCCAACTGGCTTCATTTTAAAAAGGATTTAAGGAAAGGGGGACAAGGAATAGGAAAATCAGATGAAGCCAGTGATTGAATGAAAAAAATCACATGAAACTAGAATTAAATTTAACACACAGGCCCACATCACAAAGCCATTATAACTTACTAATGTGAGTTTCTTTTGAATTCTGCATTTCCCAGCAAGGAAACAGGAAAACATGCTTAACTCTGGGATCCACGGTGTCCATCAAATAAAAGTTGTTGCTCAGGAGAAGCAAAGCTACTCCTCTTACTACTATCTAAAAGAATCATCCAGCAAAGCTACTCCTCTTACTACTATCTAAAAGAATCATCCGTCCTGCGTCCTCTAGGGTACCCTGTAATGTGGTGAACAGTCTGTCCTGTACACTGCTGTGTATTGGAGGTAATGCCTACCACAGACACATAAGTCAGAGCTGAAGGTTGTCTGCCCACCACCCTTCCATACATGCCTTGATTCATAGGACAAAGATGGTTCCTTAAAGCTGAACCGACACATCGGCTAAATAATATTTTCTTTTTTTTTTTTAATTTTTTTAACGTTTATTTATTTTTGAGACAGAGAGAAACAGAGCCTGAACGGGGGAGGGTCAGAGAGAGAGGGAGACACAGAATCCGAAGCAGGCTCCAGGCTCTGAGTTGTCAGCCCAGAGCCCGACGCGGGGCTCGAACTCACGGACCGCGAGATCGTGACCTGAGCCGAAGTCGGACGCTGAACCGACTGAGCCACCCAGGCGCCCCAAATATTCTCTGAGCACATAGTTATCATGGCATGGCATGAGGCAAGGGTAGATTTAAAACTGTCTACAGAGAAATTGGGAGTGCTCCCATAATAGATAATCCTTCCAGTGTTCCCTGACCTAAACTTGTTAAGTAGTACAGAGTTTGAAGTCAGAGTCTGGATCAAATAGTTGGGATTATTACCTGTTTCAGTTTTCCAAGTAAGTGTAGGACCATGTATTTTAAAAATTTCCTAAACTGGAGGTGGATTTGACATTTTCTTGTGAAAATAATGGGATTTTCCAGAAGAGATGTCTTAAAAAGACATTGAAAAGAAAGTAGTTTGAACTAGGAATGCTGATCCCTACACAAAGCCTACTGTCCATCCATATATTTTAGCCATTGTTTGTTCTGTGAGAGACAGACTCCATAATGGCCTCCGGTGTTTCCCACCTCCTGGTATTTATGCCTTTGTGTAATCCCCTGCCATCGACTGTGACTTGTTTCAAAGGGTAGAATGTAGCAGAAGTGATGGAAGTGTCACTTCCATATTGGAACGCATAACACTGTCATTTTCATCTTGCCAACAGAATTTCTCCCTTGTGTCTTTGAAAAGCAAGTTGCCATGTTGGGGAAGTCAAGCTGGGAAGGGACTGAGGGCAAACTCCAGCCGATAGCCAGCTCGGAACATAGCCTTCAGTCTAACACCACTACAATAACTTAACTCTACCCAAACCATGTGATCTTGGAAGCAAACCTTTACATCGTCTACACTTGACATGTGCTGATGCCTTGAAAGAAGTTTTGTAGAAACTCAGGTACCCTGAGCCTGCCTTCCTGACGCTATCAGTTATCTTTACTGTTTAAATTAATTCATTTGTCACATAGGTGTTTTGTCCCTATTTACTCCTCCTTTTGTGTATGGTGTCTTCTAGTCCTTGTTAGTAATTTGTTGTATTTTGTTTTTGATGAATAGATGTTTTTATTATATTCAGATCTGCCAAATTTATATTGAGGTTGCCTTAAATCTATAGTTTAATTTGGGGAGAGCTGACATTCTCAAAATGCTGAGTCTTCCAATCTATAAAGATGGTATTTTTCAATATATATTTTTAACCATCTTCTATTATATTCAGTGTACAGGTCTGGCACATGTTTTATTATATTATTCCCAAGTATTTTATGATACTGTATACAGTATCAACATTAAATGAAATTTTCTATGTGATGAAGTAATGAGCTGACTTTTATAGGTACACTTTATATGAAGTGACTTTAGTAAAGAGCTGAAGTCCACACTTTTCTTATATATTCTTAGTTTTTACCTAATGCCCCTTTTCTGTCCCAGGATTCTATCCAAGATCCTGCACTGCATTTAGTCATCAGGCCCATTGGGCTCTTGGCTGTGACAGTTTCTCAGACTTCCCTTGTTTTGGATATGTTGATAATTTTGAGGAATATTAGCCGTGTATTTTATAGAATGTACCTCAGTTGGGATTTGTCTGATGATTTCCTCACTAAACTGGGGCTGTGGGTTTTGAGGAGGAAGACGCCAGAGGGCAAGTACCATTTCCATCACGTC
Source organism: Herpailurus yagouaroundi (assembly GCF_014898765.1). NCBI lineage: Eukaryota > Metazoa > Chordata > Mammalia > Carnivora > Felidae > Herpailurus > Herpailurus yagouaroundi. The sequence goes on from NW_024412442.1 coordinate 867,851, forward strand.
ATGTCAAGGGTGCATGCTACCAACATGACTAAGCACCCTTGATGTCGACTCAGGTCGTGCTTGCCAGGTTTTTCAACTGGGAAGTTGTTTCTTTTTGTTCCCCATTTCCATTTTGTACTCTTGGAAGAACGTCACTGTATTCAGCCCAGAATAGAGAGTGGTTCTTCATTTACTCAGGAGGCAGTAGCTACATATATTTTTGATTCTTCTACATGGGAAAATTGGCTATTTCCCCCCATTTATTCATTGATTCAGTCATTTGTTTATATGACTATATAATCCTGGATATGTAGTTTATGCTTTGAGCTGTAATCTAATATAATAACCTAATATAATCTAATATTACGTATTTTCTCTCTCCTTCTCTCTGCCCCTCCTCTGTGTGCTCTCTCTCTTTCTTTCTCTCACTCTCTCTCCCTTTCTCTCTCAAAATAAATAAATAAACATTAAAAAACAAAAACAAAAACCACCAGCTCCAGTTTGCCAATATGTTTTTGTACTTTTACATAAGAATTTAGTTTGTGGCTTTTTTTTCTTTAAATATCCTGGTTAGGCTTTGTTTTCTAGGTCATGCTGGATCCATAAAGTGAAGTGTTTCTTCATTTTCTATTCTTTATGATGATTATTATTTAAAATGTTTTATTTAATTTTGAGAGGGAGGGAGCATGAGCAGGGGAGAGACATGGGGAGAGGGGACAGAGGATCTGAACAGGCTGTGCACTGACAGCAGTGAGCCTCTACTGGGCTTGAACTCACAAACCTTGAGGTCGACCTGACCTGAGCTGAAGGCAGACGCTCAAGTGCCTGAGCCGCCCAAGTGCCCCATCTTCTGTTTCTATTCTTGAGTAAGAGGTCCAAGTTATTACGTTCTTATTTCTGCTCCTTTGAAATAAATTTCTTTTTGTTTAGCTTCTCTTATTTTTATTTGGCTTTTCACTAGAACAAGGAGGATTGTAAGATTCTATTAAGTATTTCTGGAGACGAGCAAAACATCTCTAAGTTCCTCAAGTGTGTGAACAGTACAGGACCACGTAAACCCAAATGAAAAAGAAAAAAACTATTCCTCTAAGAAAGCTTTTCCTTCTGGTTATTTTTGTCCCATAATCTCTTATTATTCCTGGAAGTATGAACCAAATTGCATTTGGATCATAGTCTAGACTTGATCTATTAAAGCCTGGGCCCTTGTATTCAGTAACTCTTTGCAGTTCCTGCAGACACGTTAGTGTTTATTCTCATTAACACATATTTGTAGTCCAAAATACCTGTAATGGTTGGAAGAGAGATTTTGCAGAACATATGCCATATTTTTTTCTTTCTATTTACTGGAGGAAATATACGTAGTGTTACATCATGGTATTTTTAACTTCCACTATTTTCTGAAATAGCTAAAGAGGTTAGTAGCACATTGTTATAGTTTGACTCATAACACATTTGAGTGACAACATCTTGAGGGCATCAAAGTAAGCCTGAGGAGCACAGAGGTAATCTTTCTATCTAGCTTATAATGAATTTTCTCAAAATTGTAACAAGTCATTTCAGAACCTCTTAAAGTTAGAATGTAAAAGATAAATCATGCAAGAAAATTATTAGAGCAGGAAATTCATAGAAGAGAAATAAATATGATTAATAAGGTAATAATAATCTCTTCAGCTTCAGTGCTGATCAGAAAAACATAATTCCAAAGAGCATGGGAAAAGAAAATAAAAATATTTTTCCAATCCTACTATCAGATTAAAGTAGAGTATTGATGATACTAAGTATTAGGGAAAGGATGAGGTGAAAATACTTTTTAGCAGCAGGGATGGGTTGCACGTGAAATTGTCCTTTTGGAGGAAATTCTTGTAATAATCATCAAAATGTGAAATGTGCAATCCTTTGAACCTATTGGTAATAGAATTTAACTTCAAATAAAGTCCTCAGAACAATGTTTAAGCAAATTAAGATTTAGTTTTCTCTGGTAAGAGGTCGTGAGGTCATCTGTGTTGATATGTGCAAACCATGATTTCACCAGGGACCTCGCTTCCATTCCATCTTCTGGCCCAGCCGTTGTGGGCAGATCAGACCCACCGCTACCCCTGCTTTTGCTGGTAGGGTGCTTGACTTGAACTCACACCCTACAGTCTCCTCTGCGTCTGCATATACTGGTTGGAATGTCGCTGCAGGGTTGTGACTGAGAGGGTGGGACATGTTTTTAAAAAAGAAAAGGTTGAGTTACTATTATGACTACTGAAGAGCTAGCTAAAAGTCTCTGCTGTGCTTTTCACTAGCAATTCGTCGTTATGAAACCATCTGGGGTAGACACAGGATGCCTCCTGAGTTCTGCCTGCCCAGATGCCTCCTGGAGGAAAGACCCGCTGAACCTCTGGGGAGCATCCAGGGATCAGCTCTGGACCCGCTTGGGCAGTGACTGGGTGAATGGGTCATATGAGCCTGTGCATCTCCCTGGGGGCAGGGCACACCCTGTGACTCCTGCATTTCTTTCATGTTGGCTTACTCCTAAGATCATGCTGGAAACATTGCAAAGGATACAGTGTTCATAGGGGCAGCCCCTTCTGGCATCCACTAAGGTACAGTGAGCTCCTGACACCTGCCTGTCACAGGGCTCCATGTCAGCTGCAGTGCCAGAAACAACAACACCGGCACACAGGGTTCTGTCACAAAGAATGAGACAGAGAATGTTTCTTTCCTTTTTCCCTTTGTCAAGTATAAACAATGTAAAGATGAATGAAGTGAGTGACATTTATCCACTTTTGGTCGAGAAGAAATATTGCCTACCTGAGAAGAGGCATTTCGATATCATAATAAAATACATAAATGTGCAAAATCAATTGGAAAGTCTAAGTATAGAAACTGATATTAGAAAAATAAAGCTTAACATTCCCATTTGATAATGCTTTAATATTAAAATTTATCACTTAAAACCTTTTTATCTTAATTGAGGTAAAATGAAAAAAAATACCTACATATAAATCTTCAATAAACATGTCCCCTCAAAAAATGATAATATGTAAGTAAACTATTTTTTATTACTTTCCTATTTATGTTATCAACTTTAGCAGAAAACTCATAGCTCATAAAAATGAAACAATTGCATTCTGCATTTCAAAATGCAAGAAAATTCATTCTAAGAAATGGTATTTTCTGGTTAACTGAGGATTGGAAAGGATGCTAACTGCTACTAAGACACACAAACACACACACACACACACACACACACACACACACACACACTCACGCCTGGCTAGTGTTCAGTGGCCTAAACAGTCATGTACGTTGAAAAACAGAAATGAGTCCGGTGGTAGAACTGCATCTATGAACAAATAGAAATAAGTACAAGGAGGAAGGGGTTTTGTGTTATATAGTAAGTATCCACCACGAAAGATAAACTGGACTCCCAAATGGACATTGGAACCAATGCAATATTCAGGAAGTTGTTATTTTACTAAATAGGCTTCTTATTTCTCAAATTTCATCTTAAAAAACTCTGTCCTAATATAAAAATACAGCACTACAGAAATAGCAGAATGAGTGCATGTGCCAATAGATCCAATGCACCGACACTAGGGATGATCGAAGAAAACATGAGAGAGACTGTTTTGCCACACCTGAGTAGTGACTTGAAGACACAAAATTGTGAGAAATTGCTGAGAGCTTATAAAGAGGTAGGAGCACATTAAAACACAAAGCACCAGACTGAGGCACACCTGTCCTTGGACATTCATCTTGGTTTGCCATTTTGCATCAATAACTTACAATGACTATTATTTCATCCTTTCTAATTGGACTTATAGGGGAAGAAAAATAGTTTTCCTTCTTTCCTTCCAGGTTTTGGGCTGTGACCCCCCCTGTAATAATAGATTAACAGGAGAAAAACAAACAGAATTGTAATCACATATATACCTCCTGTATATAGAGAAGATGCCCAGGAAGACAGTAACTTCTCAAAACGGCCCAAGCTGCCCCCTTAAATACCACCTCAGCTAACTACAAAAGAAAGATGTGCATATGGGAGAGAGGGAAGCCTGTTACCAGGAAAAGCACAGTAACAAGTAAAAAGAGAATTACTGTTAAACAGAGTAAAGGTGGTGCCTGGTTCCTCCTCCATTGATAAGAGTTTCTAAAGATTCAGTCATCCTCCCCTTCCTGGTACAGAGAGAGAGAGAGAGAGAGAGAGAGAGAGAGAGAGAGAGACTTACACATGGAGATTTCCCCAATAGAGACACCCCTGGGAGATATTGTGGGTTCAGTTCTAGACCACCAACCTAAAACAAATATTGCAATAATGTGATTCAAATGAATTTTTAGTTTCCCAGTGCATAAAATGCTATGTATATGCTATACTATATTATATGTTCAATAGCATTATGTATTAAAAAAAAAAAAACTAGTACCTGAAGTTAAAAATACTTTATTGCTAAAAAGTGCTAACCAAGGGAAACAAACCATAAAAGGCTCTTAAGATAGAGAACAAACTGAGGGTTGATGGAGGGAAGCAGGTGGGGGATGAGCTAGATGGGTGATAGACATTAAGGAGGGCACTTGTTGGGATGGGTACTTGGTATTGTATGTGAGTGATGAATCACTGGATTCTACTCCTGAAATCATTATCACGCTATATGTTAACTAACTTGGATTTAAATAAAAATTTGAAAAAAATGAAATAAATATTTAAGTCGTTAAGACTCTAAAAAATAAACATAAAGTAAAAATGCTAACCATCATGTGATCTTTCAATGACTTGTAATCTTTCTGCTGATGGAGGGTCCTCCCTCGATGTTGGCGGCTGCTGACAGTCAGGGTGGTGGGCGCTGAAGGCTGGGGTGGGGTGCCAAGTTCTTAGACAACAGTGAAGTTGGCAGCACCCATTGACTCTTCTTTCATGAACGATTTCTCTGTAGCGGGTGATGGTTTGATAGCATCCAACCCCCAGTAGAACTTCTTTCGGAACTGGAGTCTGTCCTCTCCAACCTGCCACTGCTTTCTCAACTGAGTTCATGTGATGTTCTGTGTTGTCATCTCAACAGTCTTCACAGCATCTTCACTGGAAGTAGAAACCACTCCTTTGCTCATCTGTAGGAAGCAATTTGTCTGTTCAAGTTCAAGTTTTATCATGAGATGCAGATGTTCAGTCCCACCTTCAGCCTCCACTTCTGAGTCCAGTTCTCTTGCTGTTTCCCCACATCTGCAGTGACTTCTTCCCCTGAGGTCTTGGGACCCTCACAGTCCTCCATGAGGGTTGGAATCAACTTCCTCCAAACCCCTGTTGATGTTGATGTTTTGGCCTCTTGCCATGAATCACAAATGTTCTTACTGACATCTGAAATCTTGAGTCCTTTCCAGAAGGTTTTCAATTTTCTTTACCTAGATCCTAGATCACCATAGCAAATGTAATAATAATTAAAAAGTTTGAAATTTTGCAAAAATTGCCAAATGGGATACAGAGACACAATGAGCAAATGCTGTTGGAAACATGGTGCCAATAGACTTGCTGACTGGGCTTGCCCATCCTTCAATCTGTAAAAAGCTCAGTATCTACAAAGTGCAATAAAGCAAAACACAATGAAATGAGGTATGCTTGTAAATGTAAATCGCTCTTACAAAAGGGTAACTTCTACTTGGTTTCCAAAGCTGCTATGTCTGCTATTTCTTAAAAAGAGTCAGGCAAAAGTAATTCTTATGCCAAAGAGAGGTATTTTCAGGTGGCAAATTCTGTTCCCCTTCAGCCTTCACTCTACCCTTAATATTAATGAAAACTAATTTATACTTAAATGTTAATTCCAGTTCTAAACTGACATGTGTACATCTACCATTTTCACATTGCTGCTTCTTTTAATATAGCTGGAACATTTTGATAACTAGGATTTATTTTAGCAAAATTAATAAGTATTAAAATAAGCATATGGAAATTTACTGTTAATGGTTTTCACTTTAAGATTTTCTTCTCATTTGTGATTTTAAATATCTTTCAGATTACATGACCACTTCTTCAAACATTATATTGACAATGAATACATACCTTGGTATGAAATTAGTTCTATGTTTAATTAGGGATGCTCAGTACAGGGAGTACATTCCAGATCCAAAATGTATGGCATAAAACTTATAAATTCAGAAGATATAATATAATCACAGACCATTATAAATATAAAATTTTATACCCGATAAGAGATATTATGAATAAGAAATATTAAATGATGGAATGGGGTTTGGCTAAAGCATCTGCCCTGTTTATATCAGGCATATGATATAGAAATTAAAATTCATCAGGGAATGTAGATATATTTGAATTTCTGTAATTCCATCTAGTTTTCATAACAGTGACTAAGATGCAAATATACTTTACTATTGCACAACTTTACATCAAAGCCTGGAAAGAATTCTACTTTACCACGGAACTAAATTGGCATTTCAGTCTTTCTTCTATATGACCCATCTGATTCATTTCTTGTTCCTCTTCTTTACTGTGCCACATAGAAATATGCTTAAAAATATGTCTCATCTCTGACTTACATAGTAAATGTTTATTCATGTGTAACTGTATTAATTGTTTATAACATTGGTGGTATATCACATCAAAATGTAAATATCAAAATACAAAATTATCATGCCAATTCAAATTAAAACAAAAGTAAACCAAAAGCATATGTATGAACACTCAGCTCATGTAAGGTATTGTATGGCTTAATGTTGCCCTTAAGAACCTTGCTAATTAGAAGAACTTTCACTATTCCAGAGTCAGTTCTGGAATATATATATATATATATATATGTATATATATATATATATATGTCATTTGTCCTACTATGTCATTTGTCCTACTTTCTTTTAGAAAACATGTCACTGAATTAACATCTTAAATGGCAAAATGTCTAGATAGCAAATGTGTTTGTCTTGTTTTGGGGAGTTGGGTAGAGGTGGGTTCACTGGTTGGGAAATTTCACAGTTGAAATCAGTCTGTGAGGTATTTGAAAAATAATGGCCATTTGGAGGTTAAGTGCAGAAACTAACATAAAAGACTAGTTTTTCAAACCATCAAGTCCATTTTCATGTCTGTTCTACCTAACTTTTCTTTCTCAGTTTACCAAACTATTCAACCCAGAAGAAACTTGTATAGAACTTACACATTTTCCTTATGTGTTTCTATTTGTGATTAATAAAAAGAAATATCAAAACAAAGAATTTAGATGAATGCAAGACAAATTTATTTTCAGATCCATTAATTTTTCAAGGATAGATTTTTTTTTCCTGTCATTCATTGGCACCTTTCGATTTCTATTGAAAGAGACACAATTAAAATTACATTAGCGATGCCCAGGAACAGTTAGGACTGTATTGTGCTGTTTTATTTTCCGGGTACATAATGGCCAGGGTGACCCTGTGCAGCATAGTTATTATTCTTCACAAAATAACATCTGAAACATTCATACTTATAAAGTTCACTATTTTCTATACTGTTCATTCTCCAAAATGATCCTAATTGAATAGGAAAAAAAAAAAGATAAAAATATATCCAATTCTACCCCCAGCTTGTTGCAGTGCTAAGTCTAATCATGTCTGTTTACTCATAGTTTTGCATGGATTTCATAGTCATGGAGACTTGATGTGGAGTCCCATCTTGGCCACTGAGCTGAGATTTGGGCAAATCATGCAATCCCTTTACACTTTGGCTTTTGTATACGTAATATGTTATAAGAAACTGATCTCAGAAGAGGAAACTTATGCAAAATATTTAAGTGTCATGTGTAGTAACTTCTCAACAAAAATAAGCATAATTATTCTCTTCTCTGAAGGAGAATTCATTTCTAAATATTTTAATTGACATCTACAATGTGAGAACATATTTTGGAGGCAAATACTACTTTTTGTTACCATCACAGCTCATTTGCCTAAGATACACAGAATTTGCAAAGAATATATTGTCACGTGGACCAAACTCTGTTTCCTGTTCTGCCTCTGGACTGGTAGCTCATCCCCATCAGGCCTGGGAGACCCTCCTCCATCCACAGCTGGAGGAAAGCCCTCCCCCTGCTCTGAAGCCCACAGGTGGAGGGCCTAAAAGAGCCACCACTCATGGCTCCCAGGATGTCAGGGAAGTGGTTCTAATGGGTTGTTTATCAACAGGAAAAGCCATCACAGAAGGAAAACCCCAGGGAAATAATGAAAATGTGAGAACATGAGGTGGATTTTAAAATGTGGGCTCCAAAAATTCATGGGTTTAAGTGGAAGTTTTTCCCCCCAAATACCTGTGTATTCTGTGGAAGGTTTTTGAGGCCTGTGTGTAAAGTTTTTCATATACAAAATGGGGATGGTAATAGTTATCATATTAGGTTGTTGTGAATATTAAATAAGAAAACAGACTCTTAAGGAACTAACTGAATCACTTAACCTATTGTAAAGTGAGTATGTAGCTATTGAAGAAAGAGGAAACTTGTATTCACTGAGGGGGGAAAATGGAAAGAAATAAAATAAAGCAGGCAAAATGTTGAAAATTGAGCGTGTAAAATATTAGCACTAGAAAAATAGCAACTATTGGTGAGGATAGGAAGAATTCGAGCCTCACACATCGCTGATGAGAACAGATGCAGCGACTTTGGAAAATAATGTGTCAGTTTCTCAGTGTGTTAAATACGGAGACACTATATGGCCCAGCAGTTTCACGGCCATGGATATATACCCAAGACGATTAAAAACTTGTTCACACACGAACGTGAACATAAGTGTTCATGGTGACATTATTCATAACGCCAGCAGCTGATGGATGGACAAATACAACATGGCCTGTGGTTGTACAGATAATGGAGTGTCACTCAGCCATAATAGGGATGGAAGTCCCGACATGAGTGACACCGTGAGTGAACCGTGAAAATGTGATGCCAAGTGAAAGAAGCCAGATTCAAGGACTGTATGATTCCATTTATATGAAATGTCCAGAATAGGCAAATCCAGAGAGACAGAAAACAAATTAGTGTCTGCCAAGGGCTTGGGGAGGAAATTGCCTTTGGGAGATTCGGGGGATGAAATGTTTTTGGAATTAGGTAGTGGTTGTGTTCACACAACTTTGTCAATGTAATAAAAACCACTGAATTGTAAACTTTAAAAGGATGGATTTTATGGTATGTGAATTATATCTCAGTAAAACAACTGATACTAGGAAAATTAAGGCAGAAAAAAACCCAACATGGCAAAGAAATAGTGAATTCTGTGCAGAGAAAATATGTAGATTCCAAAATAAACTGTTAAATTTCTTTATACACAGAACTATGATTAAAATGTGATTTTCCCCCCTTGAGATCACTAAGTCAGCTGAGTAGCAAACTATGCTTAACTAACCAGAATAAGCATGAAAGAATCAAAGTAAAGTAAATAAAATAAAAACAAAGGAATGGAGTATAATTAATACATTGAAAATACACTTGTTACATACTTAATCTGTGGCTGCTACAATTTTTTATGTAAACACCACTTTTCATATGAAAATTAACTTGCCATAAATATAATGCACTTAAATTTGAAAATACAACTTTATGTTTCAATTCCAAAAACCTATCCTTATGAGGTACTTTAAAAAATACAAAGAGTAATACAAATAGTAACAGTTACCTTCTTTTAAAAAAATGTTTATTTACTTATTTTGAGAGACAGAGGAAGAGGGAGAGAGAAGGTGAATGGGAGAGGGGCAGAAAGAGAGACAGAGAGAATCCCAAGCAGACTCTGTACTGTCCGTACAGAGCCCTACATGTGGCTTGAACTCACGAATCATGAGATCATGAGCTGAGCCAAATCAAGACTAGGACACTTACCTGACTGAGCCCCCGATGCCCAACTAATAGTTACCTTGTAATTATACATGTTTAAGAGTTCTTCATTCTCGCTGAAGAAATTAACCTGGCTCCAGTGGTGAGCACTGTGATCCGAATTTCCCAGTTTCTCATACAGCACCTTCCAGGTTTCCCTTCTTCCCTCAAATGTCAGAAATCCTCTGAGTCTGCTTCCATGGCCTGTTTTGTCCTGTGTCTCTCCTCAGTCTTCTGCCTGGACTTGTAAACATCACCACGATAACCCATGAGAAAGTTGCATAAAACCCTGGTATTTCAACCTGAATACAACCATAATTTGTGAAGTAACAGAACCCTGTAATTTAAAAGAGGATGGCTGGGTCATAGGGTAGTTCTATTTTTAATTTTTTGAGGAACAGAAGACTAGGGGTGGAGGGGAAGGGGAAAAAAAGGGTTACAGAAAGGGAAGGAGGCAAACCATAGGAGACTCTTAAATACTGAGAACAAACTGAGGGTTGAAGGGGGTTGGGGGGAGAGGGGAAAGTGGGTGATGGGCATTGAGGAGGGCAACTGTTGGGATGAGCACTGGATGTCGTTTGGAAACCAATTTGACCATAAATTATATTATTAAATACATACATACATGCATACATACATACATACATATATACATAAAAAGAGGATGGCAAGAACATCTAGAAAAACAACATAAAGAGAGTTAATAATGCATGAGGATAAAGGAGCTAAAGGTTCACTCACCTGCTTGGCACGTTAGCTCTCACACACACTGAATGCATTTCTTTTCTGTAGTGACCTGAACATCATAACCACTTACAACACTCGGTGTGAAATTTGCTAACTTCACTCTCTTAGGTATTACCCCGTGGGGACTGATATTACCCTGGGAAACTCCAGATCAGAGCAGTGACCAAAACTTTTCTAATCACCTAGACATTTGCACTGATTGGTCAGTGCGGATCCACCACTAGCTGAGATTTGGCCTTACTTAACTGAAAACACCAACTTGCCAGGTTACCTTACAAGTTTCTAATTATGGAATAATATGCAAAATGAAGAAAGAATAGGCTTATATGGGTGCTTGTATGGTGTGTGTGTGTGTGTGTGTGTGTGTGTGTGTGTGTGTGTGTGATGTTGGAAACAGTATTTTCTAGTACTCATCTTCACTGATTTCTGAATCTTTTATGCAAATAGCAGTCTTACTCCATGAGCTTCGATGTATCAAGTGGCTTTGATAACAGAGTCAAAGAAACATAGGCTGGACTTCAATGAAAGGGAAACCAGCCCATCTTCTCTGGCTAGCTTGGTGATAACTGGATTTAATTACAATAAATAAATATACTGAAAATAAATTTAGAGTTCATTTAAAATTAAGTGTTGGGATTATCCTGCCATAGCAAATGAGCAAAATTTTTCCTTCTGAAATTAGTATTTAAAGAGGATCCAGCAAGTGTTAGGGACATGCTGAAAATGTTAAAACGTCAGGGTTCTAGGAAACTCTTCTGAAGAGAATAAATTTATGGAGCTTGACACCAGAAAAGAATTGTGCAGGCATGTGTAATTCCATACTCAGTTTCACAGCATTTATACTGTGCATTTTTGAGAGTAATTTTCTCTCTTGCAGTTATTCTTTCAAACACAGGCACAAGATAACCTGTGTAGACTGTGAAATCAATCATCATTGGTTTTCTTCAATGTGGATAATAACCTTTATTGGTCTATCCCTTACTTGCATATTTAATTTATTTCATACATCTACACAATAAGAATGATCTTGTCCTCTCCCATGTCTACCTACAGTCTTGAGAACAACTGATCTATCTTGTGATTTGATGTGACTAAAACGGATTCCAATGACAATGGAATATTAGGTTCATACTCTCCATAGCAACTCCAGGAACATGGACTAGCACTAAATAATGGTAATGAGACCATGAAAAAACCCACTCACTTGGATATTCAGACATCATAATACCTTTTACATGACTTAGTTTCAATATACCCCATGTCTATGAATTCTGTTATTTCATATGCTGATCAGTATGAAGTACAAACCATGATGCTGAACTATAAATATCATTGCTCATTCTTTTTTAAGCTTTTATGAGTCTTAATATTAATATTGATATAGATAGTTGACCAAATATCTTACATAATTAATCTTTTCTACCAGCCTTTTCGGCTGCATTGGATAAAAGAGAACTGTTTCGGAGCAGACAGAATTTTTCTCTTCTTAGGGGAGGGAATACATATCAAGGACATTCAATACTAAAATATTAAAGATATTAGATATCATTCTAAGAGGACAGTGTTCCAAAAAGATAATGGTTCCAAAATTCTCTGAAGCCATGAATAGAAAATAATTATTTGAAGCACTGGTAACTGACTTCCCCCCAAAATGTCCACAGCTAAGATCGGATCTGAGATTCTAATAGGCTACAAATGACTGAAAGTTTTAATATTAGTTTATTCTGCGTAGGGCAGAGAGGTGTTTCTAAAGGACCTTCCAGGAGTTATTCATAAAGATTTTAAGTAAGTGTGCCCTGGAGAGCCCCTCTCATCCAACCTCCTCTCTCCTTTGCTCCTACACTTATTGTCATGACGTTATTGTTCAGCCATGATCATAATTCACAGTAATGAGCGATCTCCCAATCCATTAGCCTCACTTTTGTTCTCTGTGTCTTTCTTAGACTAGATCTCTCAGTCCACTGCTTAGACAGCATCAACTCCCCAACCTTTGTGGCCCTCTGCCTTTTTTGTGTTTGCATCTCATCCTTCTGGCCAGTGCTCCTCACTGGTTCCTGGGGGTGAGGTTTGCTTCTCCTCACCCAGCAGTCTAACAGAGGCACGTTCAGAGTTCAGTCAACTTAGAATCTTTCCTCCAAAACCCACTGTTCGTGGGTTTATACTATATCCACATCTGTCTTCATACTTGGATATTCGTATTTATTTGGAAAATTTTCAAACTGAGCCAAACACTATAAAAATAATACAATGTTGCCCATATATTTTTATCAAGGCTTATTAATTGCTGATATATCACTACTCCTCTCTGCACATGCCTACCTTCCTATGTGTGTATTTGCTGAAAAAATTAGTTAGTTGAAGACATCCTAACATTTATCCCAACTACATCTACAGATAACTAAAAATAAGAGTATTATCCGACATAACTAAATAATTTTGTACTCAATCAAAATTTATATTTGGGGAATAAAAATTAAAGACTATTATGTAAAACCACAATTATCATATGTTATAAAGAAAAAGAAGTCACCAAACAAAGGAATGAAAATTCCTTCCCCTGCCATCGGCATGCTCCTATACTGCACTGAGTCCGTTACTTATGATGGGATTTTAGATGAATATATTTTTCTTACATTATTTTTATTATAAATAGCTAGCTCTCTACCCATTTTTGGTTATGTGAATTAAATGTTATTCTGTCTAGAATTGTGACACCCAGGGCACCTAGGTGGCTCCATCGGTTAAGTGTCTGACTTTGGCTCAGGCCATGATCTTGTGGTACATGAGTTCGAGCCCTGCATCAGGCTCTGTGCTGACAGCTCAGAGCTTGGAGCCTGCTTCACATTCTATGTCTCCTTCTCTCTGCACCTTTCCCTGCTCATACTCTGTGTGTGTGTCTCTCTCTCTCTTAAAAATAAACATTACAGAATTAAAGAAAAAAAAAAAAGAATTGTGAGACCCAATGGAGTTGACTCCTTTCAATGTTCATTACCGTATTCTTCAGTTGTTTACTTTGTTCAAAGATTATTATTCCCTTGGCATTAAATGCCCACTGAATTGCACACTCTAAGAGCGGGGGTTTTGTCTATTCTGTGAGTCCTAGCTCATAGAACCATACCACTGCATAAGAGTTGCTCAATGAATGTTTGCTGAGTTAGTGAATAAAATGTAAGCACTTATTCTCTTGTGCCCTTGGAGAATTCCTGCCTCAGTATTCCTGTTCAGTATTCTATGTGTAAGCCTCCACTGAATTTTGCCTGGAGTTGGTCAGGTTCTCCTTTGTTCAACCTCTGTTTCTATTGGATCCATGTTTTTGATCAATGTTACTAAATGTTGCCAGTTTAAGTGTTGAGAATTTAAGGACCTGACAGTGAAAATGGTTACCTAAAGTAAGCCTCTGAGATGGGCTAAGTAGAAGTCAAAATTGAAATTTCACAAGAGATGACATTTTAGCAAAAATGCATGCATTCTGGTAGCTTTGCACATTAAATATTTTAGAAAACAACACATATCCCAACTTAATAAAAAAATTAAAAATAGAATAAACAACTTCAAGCAGTTTTATAAGAGAGTCCACCTTATTGAGTTTTGTGTCCGATCAGATCCTGGTGCTGGATGTGCACAGGGTGGGGATGATGCTGGTGAAGTGAGGAGGAGCAGGAGCCCGACAGAACCCACAGCCTGCACCCGAGCCCGCGTCCTGCGCTGGGACCCACGAGGGCCAGTTCGATCCTCAGAGCAGGTCTCTGCCACCTCTGGTTCTGGAATTGGGTGTAATCTGCAGGAACTGCATCTTTCATTCAAGTGCTAAATGCCCACGCACGCCTGCACACATGCGCATACACACACACCTGCTTACACACACCCACACCCTGCACACATGTACACACATGCACACATACCTACACACACACACCCTCCACACATATGTACACGCACCACACACATGCACATCTGCACACACCTGCTTGCACACACCCCCACCCTGCACACATGCACACCCACACATGCCTACACACACACACACACACCCTCCACACATATGCACACACCTGCTTGCACACATCCATACAACCCTACACACATACCACACACATGCACTTACATGCCCTGCACACACATGCACACATACCCCACACATGTGCACACACATCTGCATGCACACACCACACACACCTGCTCATACACATCACACACATGTCCTGCCCACACATGCTCAAACACATCCACACATATGCACACACCCACACATACATATCCCCACACCCCCACCTACACACACACACACACACACACACACACACACACACTCCTGACCCAGGAGTCAGAGAAGCTGAAGGAAGAACTGAGAGAAGGTGTAATGGTCATGGGCTCAGCCCCCAACTCAAGACACTCTATGGACCCAGCAAATGAGTGATATCTGTGGGCTACAAAATAATTGCTGCTTCACCCCGCCTCCAGAATCCCTTAAGAATCTCCTGTGGCCCCCCCTTGGCCCGCCTTACCCTGCCTTACCCAAAATTGTACAGGAAATGGATTTCAGGAAATACAGATCATATCATCCAAGTTGACACATTGAAGCCACCACAGTAAATAAAGACCAGAAAATGTATGTGGAGTCAACAGATGGAAATAATTGCTTAATCTAGAACCATAAAAGGATGACAGAAATAGGTAGTTCAGAGTAAAATGAGGAACAGGATACCTGCATATTGTCAAAAGAGCTCCAGAAGGTACTTTTCAGGTACAGGAAGGAGCACGGTGCCTCCACAGTGAGAAATCTGGTAGAAATACCCTCAGTGATCAAAGTTAGTACTACCAAAACCCGGAAACCCTGACATTATATGTTTCTTAATAACGATGCTTGAGAAAGATGCCACTGTGGTGTCCCTGCCAAAATGTGTACTCGACTTTCATCACAAAGAAACAGCCAGGGATCCAAAGTCAACAACCTTTTGCAAAAGACCTGGCCCACACCCTTCAATGTTTCAGGGTCGCTATAGACTAGACTGTGGGACTGCTTCCTAGTAGAGGGTGTGTGAGAGGCGTGACAAACACATGCTCCCGCTGAGCCACCCAGCGTGTCTCCTAGAGCAGGAAAAGGACATCAGTGAGACAGCTGGGATTTGGGTAACTCGCTATGGCTGTGTATATTTTGTTTTAAGGAAATACAAAGAAAGATAGGAAGTAATACATTTATCTCCCAGGTAAAGCAGCATCATGCCTGCAATTATTTCTCAAAGGTTTCAGAAAAAATTGTGTATGTTCATATGTGTGTGGGTAGATTACTACAGATGCAGATGTAGCCTTTGATATAAATAAGGATTTAGATAAATACATATTTTAGAAACAGAAAGCAAATATTAAATAATAAAATATTAACATTGGGGAATATGGACAAAAAGTAAATGAAACTTCTTTATATTTTTGCATCATTTTTGTAAATTTGAAATTAATTTCAAATTTGAAAATCAAAAGCTAAATAGTTAAACATATGACCAAAAAAAAAAAAGGAGAAATGTTCCTAATCTGTTTCTCTGAAAAGCATTCCTAACAGATGGAAAGTAACTTCATATTGGCTATGAATATGCAGACACATTTTCAAATGTATAGGAGAAATTAGGAGAATTTAAGCAAATTTAAAGCATTTCTCTTTGTACTTAAGATGATTATACAACTTTCCCTTGAGATATTCAAATATTTTTTAAGTTTTATTTATTTAAGTAACCTCTACAACCCATGTGGGGCTTGAACTCATGACCCTGAGGTCAAGATTCACATGCTCCTCCAACTGAGCCAGCCAGCTTCCTCGAGATATTCAAATACTTATCATAGGTCCTTGAATTGTACAGATTATTGCAGTAATATCTAACATGGCAGAACGCAAGATAAAGTGAGGGTTGTCTAATTTGGATTCCTCTGCTGCTCAGTAGAAAGACCAAACTATTATGTTGGGCTTCAGTTCAACACACATTTACTGAGCACAGGCTAATTGTAATCAATAGAACAAGGGTCTAAATGCAGGTAAAGTGGTGGATGTACATACAAAAGGTTAATGCATGGTCCTAAAGGAAACTTGAAGAATTATAAAAGAGTTTGGATCAAAATATTCTTCATTAAACATGTGTGTAAATCAAACCTGTGATGTGAGCAGACAACTAGTATTTGTGTATTTCCTTCTCACTTTGCCAATCCCTGACACAAAAAGCAAGATTTGGAAGTTCCCCAGGAGAACATTCAATAACAATGAGGGCCTCATGTCCAGATTTGTGATCCAGATTTGAAACATCAACAAAATGTTGATAAGTCTTGAGATTTAGAAAAAAAGTGAGAGGAGTGCCTGGGTGGCTCAGTCAGTTAAGCGTCCTACTTCAGCTCAGGTCATGATCTCACGGTTTGTAGGTTCCAGCCCCGCATCGGACTGTGTGCTGACAGCTCGGAGTCTGGTGCCTGCTTCTGATTCTGCGTCTCCCTCTTTCTCTGCCCCTCCCATGCTCACGCTGTCTCTCTCTGTCTCTCAAAAATAAATAAATGTAAAAAAAACTTTTTAAAAAGTGCGAGTAACAGTAGCTAGGATTGATTTTAGGGAAATTTATGTTTGGAGGAGGAAGAAGTGAGGTGAGAGTTACAGAATCCAGGCAGAACACAGATGACTGCCTCCCCCTTATTTGAAACCTATCAATATTCATCTTCCAAATATTAACATAAGGTTCTGTCATAGCTTCATTTTCCACCTAGAGTTATTCTTTTATGCCTTTTCTGGATTTGCTTCTAGTCTTTTTATATTAAAATTGCTTGTGTGGCCATCTCTTCACTAGACTCTAAACACCATAAGTGTGGAAATAATATCATCCCATTTTATGTATCCAGAACCTTGAAAATTGTTCATGTTCCAATAATATTTGCTCAACAAAAAAATAAGGTCAGATACATAAAATGGTATAAACTATTAGAGCTCAAAATTTAAAACTCAAAACGCCACTGAATTGAGCAAGAAAGCATAGAGTTTCGGGTTTCAGTAGGAAAATATCTTGGAGACCAGGTGGGAGGTTTAATAAACAAAGGTGATGGAACTGGGACCCCAACCAAGATCTGGGTGGTGGAAAAGAAGAGTCAGGGAGCAGCTGGAAAAGGTGGCAGAGAACATGAAGAAGAGGGCTTACCCACAGCAGCAAAATTCTCCAGATGTCCAAGGAGGTGTGGCTCAAGCCATAGTCGAGAGATCTGGCTTTAGAGGAGGAGGGACACAAATGTTTCTCCTCAGACAGAAAAGCTCAGTTGTGAATATGAGGATGATGATAAACAAAAGCAATAGTAACATTTCTAGTGTTTTTAGATACCTTCTTATGTGTCCGGACATGGTACTAAATGGACGTAAATATTCCAAGCACACGATGCAGCAGATAACAGGATCCACTCCTTGTGGAGAGGAAATAAGGCTTGGGGATTTTGTGTAACCTGCCCAAAGTCGCACAGGCAGATGGTGGGAGAACCTAGGTGGCCCCAGCCCCCAGGTTTCACGTTGGCTGTGTGTCCAGCAGCGTGATGAGGACTGGAGGTGTGGGCTCCTGCACTGCCCATTGTGTTTGCAGAGGAAGTCTTGGGACCATGCTTCCCAGAATCCTCTGCCAGACACTCTTTGGGTTTAGATTCTCCCCGTGGGGGTTCCTTGCATGAGATGGGGATGTCTGGAGAAAAAGCCATGTTCCTGCTGCCACAGCAAAGCATGCACACAGGTGGGAGCAGAGGTGCACTTGGAGTTTCTCTGCAAGCTGTTCACAGCCCCAGACATTAGTAGTGACTTGGTCTAATTGGGAAGGCTGCCGGCGACAAATCTAAGGGCTGGAGGTAACCTTCCCTGGCCTTTCTCCTTCAGGTTTCTGACGATTTGTTAGTAGCTATTTCCTTGTCTTCCATCCTCGGCTCCTGGAATTTCTAAGAATTTGTGTTTTCCTGTCCAAACACTGGTACTGACACTATATAACCAATGACATCCATCGACCTCAGAAGCCTACATGTCACATTTGGCCTAACCAAATACACTGTTACTCAGAGAATTCCTACTCCCAGGATCAACCTTGTACCCAAGAGGTAATGGTAACTACATAATGACATCTTTATAGGCTAGTAGGAATTAGCTCATGTTATTCTTTTTTAAAAATTTCTTTTTAACATTTGTTTTTGAGAGAGGGACAGAGAGAGAGAGTATGAGCGGTGGTAGGGGGGGAGCAGAGAGAGGTAGACACAGAATCTGAAGCAGGCTCCAGGCTCTGAGCTGTCAGCACAGAGCCCAACGTGGGGCTCGAACCCACGAACAGTGAGATCATGACCTGAGCTGAAGTCAGAGGCTTAACCAACTGAGCCAGCCAGGCGTCCCTCATGTTATTCTTACAGTAGGTACAGAGTCAGGTAGCTAGAATATTCCACTATTATCTATTTTGCCAAGTAGCTATTTTACTGTTGTCTATGCAAATACATTTGTTTAAAATGATAAAGGAGATTATAGTGATGTGTATGTTCATTTTTCAAGCAGAATGTAGTCTTAAATTTAATGATGAAGTTTAAATGTAATGCCTGCAAAGTTCTTTGAATGATCTCACTTTTATTTATTTATTTATTTTAGCGTGAATGTGTACAACATGAAACAGTTAATTTTTTGATGGGGAAATGCTAACACACCTAAGAGATTATTTTCAAAGCTATGTATTCAAGCTTGGGGGCCTTTTTATGATCTTTATTCTGTACATGACTTAGTAAAGCTTTAAGAATTAAATTCCCTTAGGTGTCTTAATGGTTAGGGACCAATTTATCTGATAACTGGGTCATACAGTGGCAATGTGGGCAGGCTGGATCTCAGCACACATCTTAGGGGGTGGAGCGTCAATAAACTCAGGGTGTGTGTTGCAAACTGGAGCAGTTTAACAGAACATTTAATGATTATTTGGTTGAGAATCTCTGTAAAGGGAACGAGAAATTGACACACCAAGACTGCAGTGTTCTTTCTTGTAAACATCCAAATGAAAGAATTAAGGGTTCATCTGCTTTTTACGCCCACCATTTCACCATTTGAGGTTTTGTGCACTTCTACAGTGACTGACTCCAGTTCAGAAAACATGCACTTTTTAAAGTGCATTTATTTATCAGAAAAAGGAGAATGTAACATATCAAATATAAATGTTATAGATAAGATGATTAATATATCAGCTGGAAAAACAGACCACAGATGTGTAAAGTGAGGTATTATATACCAGTCAGAAGTATATATTGCTTAGACAGTCCCAGAAAGACAAATACTATGATCTATGATCCCCCTTATGAGAACGATAGTTGCCAGAGGCTGGGGGAGATGGGGAGCGGCTAGTCAGTGTGTGCAGAACTGAAGTTACACAAGACAAGTAAGTTCTAGAGAGCGAGGGTCCAGCATTGTGTCTGCAGCTGGCAATGCTGTATCGTACACTTGAAAATCTGTTAATACAGTAGATCTCATGTTAAGTGTTCCTTCCACACCAAAATAAACACATATTTTTATTTACTTTTAATTTTTGTGTCTATTTATATTTGCTAGGAGGAGAGAGAGTGCATGAGCCATAGAAGGAGAGAGAGAGAGAGAGAGAGAGAGAGAGAGAGAGAGAGAGATGGAGACAGAATCTGAAGCAGGCTCCAGGCTCTGAGCTGTCAGCACCGAACCCAATATGAGGCTTGCACCCACGAACCATGAGATCATGACGTGAGCCGAAGTCAGACACTTAACTGACTGAGCCACATAGGTGCCCCAACATATATTTTTAAATATCTATATATTTGCTAATATAATTAGTTATTTTTCCCCCAGAAATATTAAAACTATACTTTCAATTGAGTTTAATGTTCAAAGAAAAACTTGGAGTTTCTGAATCAAATATGTGACTTATACCATTGATTTCCAATCATTGTTAGAGCAACAAGACATTCTAAAAATCTAAATCAAAAGTATTCATTTAAAGTAATGTTTACTCTAATTTTGAATTATTTACTATTTAGATGAGCTTTAGGAGACTAAAGAGATAAATGTACTGAACAGATTCTGCTTAAAGTAGCTTCATCTGTGGTGGTTATTGTCTTTTTAATCACAAGACTCAGAGTTAAATATTAAATGAAGGTTGCCAAGAATATTTTCTTAATGATTAGAAAGCAGGTTTTTTATTCAGTGTGAAAAACAAATGGGATTCTCTTAAGGAAAAATCTTCAGCACCAATAACCAAGTGGTTGGAGCCCATAACCTCTGTATTTGAGGAGATGGACAGATATATTCGGATGAATGGAGCCTCCTTCCAAGGGTGAGTCCAAGAGCACCTGTGACAAGGGCTTGAAGGCCTTACTGCTCATGGTCAATCCCACTCTGTTGAAGTGCACAACCCTCTTGTCCACAGGAGTACCTGCCTTGTGGCTCTAAACCAGGACATATCCTCTACTAGACATGTCGGCTGGCCCTTTAGGACCAGGAACAGGCCCATCCTTGGACACTGGCTCATCTCTTTTGGTATGGGGAGGAAAAAAATCAGACTGGCACATTTTTGATTGATCATAGAGGATCCTACATCTTTTAGTGTGAGGGACAGAGTAGGTCCTCACGAACCATGTAGCTCCAAAGAGTTGGTTTTCACTTCTTACCTGTTAACATCTTCAGGCTCAGTTCTCTTAACATGGACCTTGGGTTGACAGTGTGCATGTTCTCTCCAGACAAAGCTCCCTTTTCAGCATGAGCACATGCATTCTCCCTGTGCATGTCCCAACACCTCCGACCGTCTCATGGACTCACCGTGTGTGCATCCCAATACAACTGATGGTCTCATGGACTCTCTGTGCATGCTTCCAGATGCCTGTGACCATCTAAGCTCCACCTCCATCCTGAATTTGTTTGCTGCCATCACTTACTGTGAAAGAGCATTGAGCTTTCACTAATGATGTTCAATACATCTCTCTACTTTTGACTGAAATGTATACACATTTCAAACTTGCAATTAATTGTTCTTAAATTAGTTTCATATAGGACACTTTTCTCTTTGGAAAGTTGACAAAACTCTTTACAAATTTTGTAATACTTTCATAGCTTTCCGTTTTTTAAGCACATATACATTTTTCTCTTTTTCCAGTGGATTTTAACATTGTTTTGTCTTTCCAAGTCCTTTTATGGGATCTTTAAGCCCCAAGCTTCATTAAAGTATGTGTTTTTTTTAATCCTAGTTCCTTTTATTTGTTTATTTTTGCTTTCATAGTTTATTCACAACCTAGCACTCAATAACTTTACTTCTTTTGAGATCATTGCAAAGTTATCTTCAATCTGTTGTCAACTGGTATCTCCCACATTGTGTCTAGAAGTTCCCTAGCTGAAGGAATGAATTCACTGAGCCATATCCTAATGGCCAATTGCAGAGAACAGTGCTGCCAACTTTCCAGGATTGCATAACTAGCCTGAGTTCTTTAGCTTTGGCTACCAGTTTTTGCTGTTTTTGTTTTTGTTTTCGTTCTTTTTAATTCCCTCACCAACAGCCACCTCTAGGACCTTTATGTTTCTGCAAACATTCTCCTATGTTCTTCCAGATTCCCCTGATACCTGATCCCAAACCAATGCTATGCTTAGGTACCAAGTTATTTTTTCAGTGAGCAGTGGTTATTTAACCATCCAGCCCAAAACTTAGTGGTTTAAAAAGTAAGAATCACCTATTATTGTTCATGACTTTTATAGGTGAGAAATTAGGAAAGAGCTCAGATGGATAGTTCTGGTTCCAGGTCTTTTGTGTGGGTACAGTCGCATGTGGCTGGACAGGAAACAGTTGAGGCTGGAGTAGATACTACCAGACATGTCTCTCTTTTCATGTAAACCCAAGGCGCTTTCATATGGTCTCTTCACATTCACTGATGTGGGCTTCTTCATGGCATGGCAGCCTCAGGGATGTTGTACTTTTCACTTGGTACTGGCTTCTCTCATGGCCAGTGTTCTAAGGGAATCAAGCAGTAGCTGTATAATAGCTTCGAGGTCACATAGCATCCTTTGCCCCAGACTTTCTTGGCTGTGGTCACCACAAAGCCTACCCATGGTTAGGGGACATACTCTCAATACTCTACAAGAGGAATATCAAAGTCTCATTGCAAGAAAAATGTAGGATGTGTTTTGGGGAACATTTTTGGAAAATTCATTCTGCTGAAGGGCTTTAGCCAAAGTGTAGGAACAGTCTTATGTAATATACTCTTAAAATTATACACTATTGAGGGGCATCTGGGTGGCTCAGTCGGTTAAGTGTCTGACTTCAGCTCAGGTCACGATCTCGCAGTCCGTAAGTTCGAGCCCCGCGTCGGGCTCTGGGCTGATGGCTCAGAGCCTGGAGCCTGCTTCCGATTCTGTGTCTCCCTCTCTCTCTGTCCCTCCCCCGTTCATGCTCAGTCTCTCTCTCTGTCTCAAAAATAAATAAACGTTAAAAAAATTTAAAAAATATTATACACTATTGAGTAGCTGTCACTAAGTTTTCATATCAACATTGATCAAAAGTTAAGCTGTTCTAAAATGAGCAAGTGTTATGGACTGAATTGTGCCCCCTGAAATTCATATGTTGATGCCCTAATACTCGATGTGACTATATTTGGAGATAGGGCCTTTAGGAGGTAATTAATGTTGAATGAGGTCATGGAGTGGGGGCTGATACAATAGAACTGGTGTCCTTGTAAGCGGAAGAAAATATACAAAATCTCTCCCTCCCTCTTTCTCTCCCCCTCTCTCTCTCTCTCTTCCTCCCTCTGCCCCCATCCCTACATCTCTCCCTCTCCTTCCTTCCCTCTCTCCCTGTCTTTTTCTTTTTCTTCCTGTGCGTGGGTGTGTGCGTGCGCACACGCGCGCAGAGAAAAGGCCATGTGAGCACATGGCGAGGAGACAGCCATCTGCAAGCCGGGAAAAGAGGCTTCGCCAAAACCAAACTTGTGGGCACTCTGATCTTGGACTTCCAGCCTGCAGAACTTGAGAAAATAACTTTCTGTTTAATCCAGTCTGCGCTATCTTATTCTGGCAGCCCAAGCTGACTAATACCGTAAGCTAAGTACATAATTGTTCTTTAGTTTAAAAAATGGAAAGCACATTCTTTAATGTCACTCTCTTAGAGCTCACAATTCTAATTCACCAAATAAAGCTCTTCAGAGTCCTGCAATGAAGAGATCTGTTCGGGTACATTTAATCTCACTTAATCCAGTGACTCTGAAACTCATCTGCGCACCAAGTAGCCCCTTTCTTTCCTTATGGAATAATAGAGTTTTCTGGGATATGGCATTTTAAGAAAAGTTGCAGATGGTTCATTTGCACTAGATCTTCTACTTAAAGAAAGCATGTGATCCATTCCTGAAATATGACTTTCTTAGTTATTTGGGTGAGTCTGCTGTGGTAGGTATTTTAATACTAACTTAGACTATTTAGCTGTAACCTAGGACTTGTACACATATGCAGAAATTGAGTTGAAGTAATGGATGGGTAAAGTATTCACATACGCTTTTAATCTTTCTTCCAAAGGCATGTATGAAATGCCCACTATAAGCTCCACAGTCTGCTAAATATGAACTTAATGAAGAGATGAAGAGCCTGAAGGACTGTGTGGCTGGAAAAGGAAGAAAGCTTTGTAAAAACCAAACAAGACAAAATAAAAACGTTAAGAGCTATACAGGGCCATGCGTTTGGCACTGATAACAATAATAATTAGAGAAGGCATTTATTAGAAATGCACTGTCTCCCGAGTACAGTGTTAAGGACCGCAACATATAATATGTATTTCAAAGTCAGAACAGATAACCATGTGTTATAATTGCTGCTATAAACCCTCTTGCTTCTACAAAGAAGCTCAAGTTCAAAGAAGTCAAGCAATTTGCCTGATAAGTGAAATACTTCTGATAACAAGTACAGTGAGGTTGCGGGAGGATTCTTTGATTTTATTTTATATATATGAGGAGGTTTGTGCAGAAAGGACAATGCAGAATAAGGCCTTCCTCAGGGAGGAAGAAGCGGGAACAGGACCATGAAGCACGTGGTTTGGTGTCACTCCATGGTTCCTGCTGGGTAGAGACGGGTCTGGATCAGTGTTCTCAAGACTGTTCGATCCAGCTGCAACAAAAGAAAAAACAAGCACTAAAAAGCCTCTTTTCTGTGAAGAAAACATCACAGCTAGTAGTTCTCTAGAGGGGTTGTCTAGCCCTGTAGAAGATATTTTCAAGGTATTTTCAGTTATTTCAAAGATTGTGGGATCTACAGGCATTTACTGTCTAGGGACTGGAGATATAGACCGCTGGCAACGTGCACGACAGCCCCACACCAAGTTCATCGTCCCGAGTTCAGGGGACATTGCGAACGTTCCCAGGAGACATTGCAAAATTCCCCAGGTAGTCGTTTAGAGGAAGGACTTGTTCAAAATTATCTAAAGCTAACTCTGTTATATACATACACGAAAGGTTTTCTCCCCCTCAGGTTTACTACATATTAAGTTTTTTCAAAAGCTTCAGTGTAGGGGCACCTGGGTGGCCCAGTTGGTTAAGCGGCCGACTTTGGCTCAGGTCGTGATCTCACAGCTTCTGAGTCTGAGCCCTGCGTCGGGCTCTGTGCTGGCTGCTCAGAGCCTGGAGCCTCTTCAGATTCTGTGTCTTTCTCTCTCTCTCTGCCCCTCCCCCGCTCACACTTTGTCTCTCTCTGTCTCTCAAAAATAAACAAAAAAAATTTTTTTAAGCTTCAGTGTAAATCAATAGAGATTTTGCTTTAATTTGCTGTGAATCATGGTCAGAGACATTCCAAATTTAGAAAATCTGCATATTTTGTTTGGTCCCCAATACAAGGCAACAAACTTGTGTACATCTGCAGTTGCACTCTTATACCTGGTATGATGCCATGTATAGGGATAAACATCTGATTACTTGATTATGGCTTCTACATTTCTATTTATAAATGGGAAAATTAAATACATATTATTTTATTATCAGTTAATCTTACTTATTTTAGACTGAGTTTTGGACATTGTAGCTAACTTTAAAAATATGAATATAGATGGTTTCACTCTTCTTAATTTCAATTTAAGGTAATAAAGGGGGAGTCGTATGCCTGTATGTGCATATAGAGAGAAGCAGCATTCGATGTGACCGAATGCAGAACCACAGATAATATCTTACAATAGATTACGTATGGAGGACAGGATTTATCAATTCTTCCTTTCTCTGTAGGATTGCTGTGTTCTTATTTTAGAATTCTCATCTTTGCCCACTTTCTTTCACTTATAGGAACCATGTTATAATTCTAGCCATTAAATTGTAAACGAGAATTGCTAAGATTTCTCAAAAAGCTTTTTGACAAGAGATGGTCTCTGTTCCTCTGCTGATTTTCTCTTTGCACGGTTGTACTTTACCATCTTTCCGCTTGGAACTCAAACGTGGTACCTAGAGATGTAGCAGAAATATGACAAGTAGGACAATAGTAATGGAGCAAAGTGTGTGACAGCGAGCATAATCCCAGTTAAGTCGTCTGTTGGAAACTTGGCTCTTCTAACTAACTGTGCTTAAAAGGCTAACTAGGGCAAAGTAAATATAACAGAATGACAGAAATTAAACTAACCATGTTACAGTGTAGAGCAGACTGGACCTGTCTACGTTCTTTACAAACTGTTTCAGAAATTAAGGAGAACTTATCATAAAACAAAGTTCTTAATGAAGCACTTAGAATCTTACTTTCATCTATCACTTCCAGGGAGGTTGATGTGTACGAACAATAGGTCTGGGAAATGCTTTTTTGTTAGCTGAGCATCGAAGAAAGAAAAATAAAAACACTTCCAAAATGTTTATTAGCTAATCTTTTTAGTGAAATCATCACCAAATATGTAAATTAATTAAAATGCCTAAAACATTAGTAGAAAACACTAATAAATAATAAAACCAAGAAATATCTCAAACAGCTATTTCTTGGGTATAAATCACTCCATCACATCTGGAGAAAATGACAATGCATGCCATCTGTCACTATGCCTCCCCATGAATAATATCAGCCCTCTCATAATAAATTTGCTCGTACAATTTCAGATATTGTCCATTGCCTACCTTCCAACAACAGTGAGTGTTCCTGAGTCTACTCACTCATTCTTAGGAAAATCGCTGGCAGAGTTTTGAACTCTGTTTCAAGTAGATGTCATTCGCTTTGGGTAAATCAGTTGGTATCTCATTGCCTTTCTTTATCTTGGCTTCTCAAATTAGCGTTTACATACTTATAGGGATGTGATATAATGCAGTGTGGTATTAAGCCATAGGAGACTCAAATGCTTTTTAATTGCATATAAAGAATGAATTATTATAAACAAAAGGACAGAAAAGACTCTATGAATTTATGCATTAAAATTCCAAAATAAGGCAACCAATAGATTGTTAAGGAAGTTTTACATCCTGATCTCTGATTAATTAATGGGAAAAGGGACATTATTTCTTATTCACAGCCTTAATATTAATATTAATACATATTAATTTATTAACACAATTTATGATTTCTGTCTTTAACTTACCTTCTTATTTGGGAATACCAAAAGGTAATTTTAAATACTTCTCAAGATATTTATTTGCCATTTTCAATTACTTCTTGAGTTACTTAACACGTTTTCAGAGCAGAGAGCTCTGCAAAGTACTTCACTTTTAGGTACGTTTCCTCTCAGTTGAAAGTGCCTTTAATACCTCTGTCCCTGTGCTTCTGTGCCCAAATGTTACCTTTTGTTACCAGGGACAATGGAAAGAGTCCATGCTAGACATGTCAGCTCACCTGTATTTACCTGGGCAGCGAAGGAGCGATCTCTTTGTCCTCCAGCTACAGAACATAGATGAACAGGAAGAGCTGGGAGGTGGGAGAACATCCCCAGAGCACTGACTCCAAGTGTCCCAGAGCAGCTCACAGGCTGCCATCTGAACCAGTCACCTGACACTGGACAGATGAGTGCCCAAAGCTGCCATATAG
Organism: Herpailurus yagouaroundi; assembly: GCF_014898765.1. Taxonomy (NCBI): domain Eukaryota; kingdom Metazoa; phylum Chordata; class Mammalia; order Carnivora; family Felidae; genus Herpailurus; species Herpailurus yagouaroundi. Next base: position 895,376 of record NW_024412442.1, read on the forward strand.
GAAGCTGCCTACTGGATGTACGACTGTTCTCAGCACTTGTGCACTTCCTTGGGATCTGTACATCTTCATCAGAAATCCTAAACCTGAGAATAAATTAAAATAGTAGCTTTGATTTTACTCTAATATTCAGTAATTTTGATCATATCTAAAATCCAGATTTTATTCTAATATCCAGTATCCCCACCAAATAAATAATATCAAATAGATTGTAATTGGAGGGTCTATATCGTTAACCTGCTATTCCTAGTGTTTGGCAAGTAACAAGTACTTAATAAATCCTTGTTAATAATGATCAGATGTATATATTTATTTAAATAATAACTGTTGGTGTCATAGGTACATGTGAACTATGTCAAAAATTTCCTTGCTTATTTATGAGACCCAAATGGTAAAAAATAATTATCCAGGGAACAAACTGTTGATTAAGGGAGGCAATCAGTCATACCTCCCCAGAGGAATGTCCCTTTCAGTAGTTGATTCATCTTTTGGTTTGTTTTGTTTTAATTCTATTCATTATTTAGGTTATGAAGTGAGCCATCAAACTGAGAAAGCCATTGGACAAGATAGGCCTAAACAACCTGACTTTAGTCACTTATAAATCACACTTAGTGTTTTCTGTCTACTTTTATTTCTGGTTTCCTGCTGAGCATGTAAAGAATCGAGATGACAATCCAGTGAGATTACATAACACGGATGAGGCCAAAGATGCATAGTTCAGGGTTATCGTTCAGAGGACATGTAAGGCCCTAAAGTTCCAAAACCTAATGTCTTTTTTGTTAATGCTTATTTATTTTTGAAAGAGACAGAGGGAGAGAGAGACGTGGGAACATGGGAGGGTTGAAGAGAGAGAGACACAGAATTCCAAACAGGATCTACCCTGTCAGTGCAAAGCACGACACGGGGCTCATACACATGAACCATGAGATCATGATCTGAGCTGAAGTCAGATGCTTAACCAACTGAGCCATCCAGGTGCCCCTCTAAAACCTAATTTTAAGTTGTAAAACGAAGAGAAAAACAGCAAATTATAAATCTGGCCTCTGTCTCTCTCTAGAACAGGAGGAACTGTACCAAATGAATCTGTTTGAGCTATAAAATTGAGACCATAAACTCACATAATCAAGGGTGACTTTAGTTCCCTTCAAGAAAAAAATTTATGTGGGTACTTTTCTAATAATTTAAAATATTTTTAAACATTTTATTTATTTAAAAATTTTATATGTTTTAAGTATATTTTAAGTATCTTAAAATATATTAAATTTGCCTTAGAAATAGAGCTGATTGATTCTATAAACTACCATCCATAGTCAAAGATTTCCAATTATCTCATTAATATCCTTTATAGCATTTTCCCCCTAGACATGCACTATGTGTAGTTGTCTCAATGCTTTTCATTTTTCTTTTTTAAACTTGTCTAATTCCTCAGCCCGTTTGTCTTTCAGGACATCGATATTTTTGAAGAATCCAAGTCAGTTTTTCTGTAGAATTCCCCTCAGATTTTGTTTTCTGAAGTTTCCTCATGATCAAATTCTGGTTATGCACTTTTTTCCTTACTGTTACGTAAGTCACATCATGTCTTTCCATCAGATAACATGGGAAGCACTGTTGTCAGTTAAATCAAATTCTGTTGATGTTGGAGATGTTCACTTGATTTTGCCCATTCTACAAGTCATATAAATTGAACCACTCAGTATATATCTTTTGTGCTTGGATTCTTTCACTCAGCATATGTTTATTAGATATATTTACATTGTTTTATGTGCCAAATAGTTTGTTCTTTTTATAGATTAGTAATTACCCTGTACATCAATGTCAGTAATTTTTTTTCTATAAAAAGCCATGTAGTAACACTCTCGTGTTTTGCTGGCCACACACTGCTCTCTGTCACATATTCATCTTTCTAGTTTTTTTATAACTCTTAAAAATATAAAGGCAATTTGTGGGAGTTAAGCCATTTAAGCACAAGCCTTGGGCCAGGTTGTTCCATTGGCTGTAATTTGCCAACCCTTACTCTGAATGAATTTATGACAACATAGTTGGTCATTCACTTTTGGATGGATGTTTTCATTATTTCACATTTTGAGCTATTATGAAAAAAATTACCAGGGACATTTCTGTAGATTTCTTTCTATGGAGATGACTTCTTATTGTGGTGAAATATGCGTAGCATAAAATTTACCATCCTAACCATTTTCATGATTTTAATTCAGTAGCATCAAGCCCATTCACAAAGTTGTGTAACCACCACCACTATCCATTTCCAGAACTTGTTCCTCACACCAAACAGAAACTCTGTACTCACCAAACAATATGTCCCCATTCCTCTCTCTATGGATGCTTTTATTTGTCTTGTACAAACACCCAGGTGTAGAATTACCTGGGCAGTAGGGCGTATGTGTTTAATTTTATAAGAAATTGGTAAAGACAGCTCTGGAATCCCAGCCCATTCCTACCACAGTCCCCCAGTCACCTGCCTCCTCTTTCCTTGTAACATGACAGAAGCCACTGTGTCCTTTGCCGAGGGCGCCTGGTGGGTGCAGTGTCTGAGGCCATCTCAGAGACCACGGTAGCACCCATCGAGCAGGTCAAGCTCTGTTGCAGGTGCAGGGTGCCAGCAAGCACATCACCACAGACAGCGATGCAAAGGCATTACGGATTGTGAAGTTCGTACCCCCACAGAGCAGGAGGTCCTGTCCTCCTGGAGTGGTCACCCAGCTGATGTCATGAGATACTTCCCCACCCAGGCTCTCAACTTCACCTTCAAAGATAAACACAAGCAGGTCTTCCCAGGTGGTGTGGGCGAGAGAACCCAGTTTGGTGCTGCTTTGCAGGCAATCTGGCATCAGGCAGTGCTGCTGGGTATCCTCTGGAAAATTTAGGGTTGACATATCCATAAGCTTCATGGCAGAACTAAAGTTCTGTTAAGCCTTCCATCGGGGCAGTGGGATTTAGAAAATTGAGCTTTCCAATAAACTCTGCATAAAATTAACTCCCAGTCAAAATGAGGGCCTTGATAAAGGTACACTAATTTTTTTTCTCTGCTGACATTTTATATTTGATGTAGATGATACATGTATAGCTGGATCTCTATTCCATTAGACTCTCCGGTAGAAGACATTTATTTTGATGGTCATGCTTCCTCATCTGATCCAATTGCCTTTGCCCAGATTCTTTCTTGACATCCACCTTCAATAGCAAGTCCTGTCTCCAAAATCACCTCAACACACTTTTGCAGCCCTGGCTAATCATCTCCATATTCATACTCTTGGGAAATGTAATATCAATAACAGATGTCTCAAATTAATGATAGAGAAAGATTAGACAGAGAAAATTGACTGTTCATTAGCTTTCCAGATTTATTTGGGGATTTCCTCTTTCACTGTTGCAGATGATTTGTCCTTAAGCCTCCCACCTGTGAAATAATAAGAAATGTGTACTGTCTTGTCTCCTTGTTCCTAACACAGAACTCACTCTTACTGATAGAAATGGTAGGAGAGGGGCACGTGGGTGGCTCAGTTGGTTAAGCATCCAACTTCGGCTCAGGTCATGATCTCGCGGTTTGTGACTTTGAGCCCTGCGTTGGGCTCTGTGATGACAGCTCAGAGGCTGGAGCCTGCTTGGATTCTGTGTCTCCTCTCTCTCTGTACCTCCTACACTCATGCTCTGTCTCTCTCTGTCTCAATAATAAATAAACATTAAAATTTTTTTTTAAAAAAATAAGGGGTAGGAGAGTCTCTCGTTCTAACATAAGTCATCAGTTCCTCATGCAGAGGTCTTAAAAATCTTGTAACTTCCTAAGCTATAAGAGCACTAGTATATTTTGTTCTAATATTTGGTCCTTGACCCTGGTTCCTGACACAAAGGTCTTAAATCTCTTGGAATTTTCAGGGGATAGGAATGTGGTTGTTTGTTTGTTTGTTTGTTTGTTTGTTTGTTTTAATGAAGTAACTCATGATGGGCTCCTGGATGGGTCTGGTCATTCATGGCTAGAAGCTTAGGATTTTCAGCCCCACTTCCTATTGTCCAGAGAGGGGAGAGGGGCTGGAAATGGAGGTAACTATTGATCATGCCTTTGTGATCAAACTTCCATAAAAGCCCCACACATACAGGATTTGGAGAGCTTCTAGGCTGATAAAGATGCCCACGCACTGGGAGGATGGTGTACCCAACTCCATGGGGACAGAATCTCCTGTCCTCTGAGCCCTTCCAGGCCTTGCCCTGTGTTATCTCTTCATCTAGCTATTCATCTGTGCCCTGTATCATAAATTTTCCAATATAATAAATTGGAAAATGTAAATAAGAGTTTTCTTGAGCTCTGTTAGCTATTCTCACAAATAATTGAATCCAGTGGAGGAGTCATAAGAACGTTTAATTTGTAGCCAAGTTGGACAGAAGTTGTAAGTAACCTGGGGACTCACTACTTGGGACTGGCATCTGAAGCCCATGGGATTGAGCCCTTAACCTGTGGGGCCTGGATTAACTCCAGTCAGTGTTATAAATGTGTTAAATTGAAGGATACCCACTGGTGTTGCAGAATTGCTTGGTGTCAGAAAACAAAGAAATGAAAACAGACCAGGTTTCAGGGGTGCCTGGGTGGCTCAGTTGGTGAGCACCTAGTCTTGGTTTCAGCACTGGTCATGATCTTCCAGTTTATTAAGCCCCTTGTTAGGCTCTGTGTTTATCATGAGGACCCTGCTTGGAATTCTCTCTCTCCCTCTCTCTTGGCCCCTCCCCCCCCCCCACCGACTCACACACTCTCTCATTAAAGAAAAAAAAAACAATACTTGGTTTCAGAAGCATTGAGTGTGGTAATAGTGTGAGGTGTGAGGCTAAAGGAGAAACACAGGGGAAGTGAGTTTTTCCTACACACCACCTTTCAGTTAATGACTAATCAACTTTATGACAAGGGTCAACTTTACTATTGTTAGTGTTTGTTTTGTTACTAACAGCTCTTGTGTATTCTGCTCTTTTCTTTCATCTACTGAGTCATAATAATCACTAGATGCAAATCAGGTCATCACTTATTAGTGTCTCTGCAAAATGGCTGGAAGTGTCCCAATGTCTATTAGGGTCCTAACATCACAAAGTGTGCATATACATGTATAGTGACTTTTTAATATATTTATTGATCAACCCGTAAATGGCTTAGCCAGGAGGCTGACCAGGTCTCCTGTGCCTACCTCTTTCCTATCATGTCCTTTTTACATGCTTTCTTAAGGACTGGTACACATGTTTCTGTATTTCTTAAAGTCTCTCAGATTTCTTGTGTTGTTTGAAAATATGTCAATAATTATTTCTTTTATAAATAATTATTATCGATAAATGCTAAAGTCCATTTGCTGTAGTTAGAAAATTTAAAGTGAAACTATTTTATATCTCAGTTCACTTTTGTTATATTGCTTTTATCCATATGAAATGACCAATCAATCATACATTGCACCTTCCAATTTCAGTTTCTAGAAAATACTTCACTAATTTAAACGTTTTCAACCATAAGCAGAATATAATATTACACTGTCTTTCTCAATTTATGTGGAAAATAATATTCAAACTCTTAATTGTTTTATTAGTCTATTATATGATAGAGACAATCCTGCAAGCAAAAAATAATGTAGAGGCGGCAACTTTTAACTCTGGAGGCATTTATCAAGTCACTGTGGCAAGTGCCTTCTGCATATAAATTATAGTCATTGTCAAGTGCATTCAGATAATGTGAGCAAAACATAATGCAGTTAAAGTAAACCTCTTTCCAGCAATCAGACTCTTTCTTGAAGTGTCTATTCTTCTGCTCTTGGTTATTCAGAGGCTGCACTTAGACCCTAGGGTTGCTCTTGGCCCCTTGCTCAGTGTGGCAGATTGCTGCGTCAAGACCAGCAGGAGAACTTCTCCAATCTCTTCAAGAAGGGTCCAGCATCCTCCAAGGGGTCACCGCATCAAATCAAACCACCCAAGATAATCATGCTTTCATTTAAAGTCAGCTATTTGAGGAGTGCCTGGGTGACTCAATCGGTTAAGCGTCTCTTGATTTCAGCTCAGGGCATGACCTCACATTGCTGAGTTTGAGCCCCACATTGGGCTGTATGCTGATAGTGCAAAGTCAGCTGTGGATTCTCTCTCTCCCTCACTGTCTGCCTCTCCCCTGCATGTGCTTTCTCGTGCTCTCTCTCTCTTTCTCTCCCTAAAAGTAAATAAACTTAAAAAATTTTTAAGTCAACTAATTTGAGATTTTAATTATGCCTGCACACCCTTTCAGCTTTGTCGTATGATGTGTGAAACCTAACCATTGGAGTGAGTTCTGCCCACACCTTGGGGCCAGGAATCTTGAAAGCCATCTCAGAATTCTGCTTACCAGTGATGCCGAGTCCTAGCATTCAATCCATCTAGAAAATCTAACTTTTCATTGTTTTAGAGACTAAAGAGTCTTATTAAAGCTGACAGAGTCAAGATCATCTAAATATATACATCAATTTTGTTCTTTTTAAAAGAAAATGCTGGAAATATCCTATGAGGTCCCTATTAGAAATCTCTTGTTCTGAAGCAATCCAGAACATCAAGAAGCAATGCTAAAGTTCCAATTTACAAAAGTTACAGTTTCTAAGCTGTATTTTCTATTACATTTTCCTTGTGATTTATTTTAACTATAGTTTACTTCATGAGTCAGATCTGTATTCTGCCATTTTAGTTTTTAGATATAAAAGTATTTAGATGAAAATTTGCACTTAATTTTAAATAATGACCAGTCTTAAGCCAATTAACTGCCTGCAAAAGAAAATCTAGGTTAGTTCCTATACTTCAGACAATAAATATGTTATTAAATAAAGCAAAAATGGATTAAATATATAATCATACCCTAATAAATTTTTACTGATATTTAATGAGAACATGGCACAGCAGAAATGCATCCAGTTACGTTAAGTGAAAACAAAAATAAAATATTATTGAAAGTGTTGTCTAAAATGATTTTAATGCTATTTTAGTTATTTGTTATAATTATTAAAAGTCCATTATGAACCAGGAAACACTGAAGTTTGACATTTCATCATTGACAAGGGAAAGTACAGTTTTAGGATATATTGTAGTGTGTATAGTCTAGAGATAGGAAGAGGAAATATAAGATCAAAGTAATTAATGTGTGGAAAGTCTGCCTTAATTATCATGATGAACTAACTTTCCCCTGGATTTACTAGGTAATCATTCCGTTCTCAATTAGTTCTTCATATAAGAATGAAATGCAATGTTATTTCTTTATTCTAGAATGCTTTCATTACAAGATTTAAAACCATGTGTCTCATGGTTTGAAAACCATTTTTTCATTCCATAGTATTGGAACGTAAAGAAAATGTCTGTCAAAATTTTAATCTGTATCAAGGTGCCTGGGTGCCTCAGTCAGTCAGCTGAGCGTCCAACTCTTGATTTCCTCTCAGGTCATGATCTCACAGTTTGTGAGATCAAGCCCCATGTCAAGCTTTGGGCTGACATGTGGAACCTGCTTGCGATTCTCTCTCTCTGCCCCTCCTCTGCACGTGCATGTGCACATACACTCTCTCTTTCTCTGTATATAAATAAATAAATAATCTGTATTATTAATAATACCTCACTTAATTACTGATTCTCACTATTATTTGAGGTTTTCATCTTAATTCCCTAAACCTTTGCGGAGCGCTAACTACGTCTGGTGCAAAAGAGACAAAGCAATAAATGTATGGTCCTCATGTGAGTCTAGTCCTAAACCTGTCTAACATGTTGCTAAAGCAGAACAGCTTCATGGTTACATGGTAGTCACGTCCCTCCTCGTGCTCCTTGAAGAAAGGTACCCATGGGCTGGTAAACCACGGGCACTCCTGTGCCAGTCTTTTTACCTTGAGCACAAAGTTCTCAATAATTAAATAAACACCATTAATGGGACTTAAACTCTGAAAATTGCAATCCTGAGATTTGATCACACACCAAAAAAGGCCAATTGTGTTGACTGATAAATCGGTTTTTAGAACGAGAAGGATTTGTAAAGCAAAGCCTTGCCAGCTTTATAGATTGTATGGCATAGAGTTTAATGTCGACTTTATTTTTTAAAATTTTTTTTTAGTGTTTATTTTTGAGAGAGAGAGAGAGAGAGGCAGACTGCAGGCAGAGGGAGGGGCCGAGGGTGGGAGACACAGAACTTAGAAGTAGGCTCCAGGCTCTGAGTTGTCAGCACAGAGCTCGACACGGGACTAGAACCCATAAACCGTGAGATCATGACCTGAGCTGAAGTCGGTCACTTAACCGACTGAGCCACCCCGGTGCCCCTTGCCGACTGTATTTTTTAATAATTTTAAGTTTCCATTACAGAAGCCAGTTTTAGACTAACAAAAGAATGGTAGTGCTATATCCTTAAAAATTAGGAAGATTTTAGACCGATAAATGAGACTCTAGTTTAATACAGTTTTTTTAAAAATCTTATTCTGTCATATATTTCATGCAACATTAGGTGATATCTGCCAAAAGTTTGGTCTTAAGGTTTTGTTTCACTAAGTGAAAATAACTTACATTGTAGAGAAAACTTCATGTTTTATATTAGAGAAAGTTTGTGTGACTATACAGTGCAAAGAAGTGACTTGAGGAAAACCTCAAACACTTGATTTTATTATAAAACCTACTATCCATTGTGGCTTGTCCATGTGGCCAGTATACAATCCTTCAAAGTGTGATTTTAATTCATTCTTTGAGCAGATGTGAGAATCTGTATGCTGTGTGTCACCATAATTGGCACATTAGCTGCATTTCAGTGAACATGTGCGTTTAGATACAGGGCCTTTTGAACATCTGTCTTGACAACCTTAGTATAAAGGAATCTAGCTGGGAATTTCAAAGTCTTGTTCTTGTCAACAGAACACTGATGGTATGTCATTGCCAAGCATGTCTTCCCAGATGTGAGCCACTATATGTTTCTAAGGAGGTGTCGATGCAGTTGGGACAGACAGGCAAAGCAGGAGACAGTTTCCAACCCCCTAATTTAGTGCACAAGCACTTTCCCTCCCTCCCGTAAGATCCTGTGCCGTAGGGTGAGCTCAGGGCTGCTGCTTCTGTGAGTGCCTGAGCTGAACACAAAGACTCAGTCAGGAGCCCGAGAAGGAAGATGCACAGGAGCCAGTATCTCAATATTGTGAAATACAACTAAATAGGCTTATTCTAGTCCCGAGAATTGTTAATCACATTTTCCAAATACTCTAATATGTTGGCCTTCTCTGAGGAGTACCCTCTTCAGAACACAATGCCATTGCATATTTTCATATAAAAGACTGTGGATTTGGGACAGTCTGAGCAGAAATGAGATCAGATGAACACTGTCCCTCCACTTAGTCTTCTAAGAATATTTCAAAAGTAGAGGACTTTCGAGTTCACCTAATGACCTGATGGTGACTTCTAGGTAGAGATCTCTCTGTGCGGTACTAAAGTGTTATCACTCTGGGTATGTTCATGCAGGAAGTTTAATTCAGTTGACAATACTTACACCAACAGGTCCATCCAGGCTGTGAGAACTAACTCACACCCACCCTCTCCACGCAGCCCCACCAGGCATGGGGCCCAATTTTCCTTTGTGATACTCACTTGACAATATCTCGAAACATTTTCCACTGTAGATTTTAAGGCGTAATTCTTTACAATAAAATGTCCCAATAGATTTTATAAACTCAGAGAACACCATGTGGGTAAGACTAGGAGCATGTTTATCTCACTTCCTGGAGAGACTGCTCTGTAAGGATCACAAATTTGCCATAAGCTTGGTACCGATTATATACTTTATAATGAGAGCAAGTTTTGTAATGAAAAGAAATGGGAAGAAAAAAGATTACAGATGTGTTAATAAACGAAGCCGAGCCAGCAACATATGTAATTACTCTGCTGCTTAGTTAAATAGAGTCTTTTATTAGCATACACACCTCTGCTTACAGGACTTACTCCTCCCTAAGTCACTCACTTCCTAATAGGGTTCTGACTGTAGTTCGCCTCTTTGGGGGCTCTCTGTCCAGGGTTGGCCTTAGTGTGTTCAAGTTGATACCTCCTGTTGTAATTATGACACAATATTGCAGGGTGAATGAGATTTTATGATGAAATGTCCAAACAGACTTTGTAGCTGTGCGTTTCACTTTGCAAGAGAGGGAATTTAAAACCATTCCTTTCAAAATATTCGAAATCCCTAAATTCTAAGTCATACTGGCCTAAAGTTGTAGTGTTTTAAGAAAGCAAAGAACGATGTCAGTGTCCTTGTCAAAACTAGAGGAGTATCATTCACACATGCTCGTCCTCCAGAATAGTGCAATCAGGGAATTTTACTCAAAGGCTCTTTGAACTATACTTTATCCAGGAAACTTTTTATTTTTTAAGCAGATTATTTTTATTTATTTTGGTTTTATTTAAAGAGGTTATTTTCTCCAAACATATCCTATAACGGGTCTATCCATTCTTGTTCAGAAATAAGCTAATGTTCAACTAAGTATGTCAGAAATAATAAAGGTATCAATAATAATAGATAGTAGGGAGAGAACTCTTACTACATGCCAGATGCTATAATATTGTGTATATTTAGCTTTGATATGATTGTGCTGCGTGTGTGCTTCATCTGTCAACATAATCCAAATTATTTTAACTTTCCACATAAGAGTCAAAATATCTCATCCACTCTTGGCCAATTAAAGCTAGCTCACACAACAGTGCTGTTGACAAATTTAGTCCACTTACACATTTTAAAAGAATGTTTAATATTTTAATATAGTAAAAAATAAGAAAACCAAAATGGTCATTCCAACATTTCATAATCCTGAAGTTATCATCATTAATAAGTTTTTGTAAGTGTGCAATTCTGTTGTTACAAAAAGATATATGTATACGAATATTAATTATTTTATTAATGTTCATACCTCTTCTCACGTGGCACAGCGAGATCTGGGTCACCCAACTGATGACTGCACAGTACAGCATCATCGTCAGCACTATCACTCGTTTAAACCGCTCCCCATCGGTGGGCATTTCAGGTGTCGTCTATATTTGACTTAAAAAAAATGCAGTGACCTTACTGAGTGTGTTTGTGGTGGAGAGATGGTGTCTGTCTTTTAGTCCAAGAGAACTTTCGTTAGCGTGTCTGTAGAGTTACTCATGCTAGTGAGTTTAGAGGGTCAAAGAGAACATGCATTCTAGATTTCAAGGCTACTTCATTGTAAACTCCAAACAGAGTCAGTGTGCCTTCCCAACAGCAGCATAAAGTGGCTGTTTTCTCAGGTTGTCACCAGTATTAGGCATTCTCTTACATTTTAGAATTATTGCTTGGTTCAAAAATGGCACCCCATTTTCCTTTGACTTAAACCAGAATTTTCCTGATACTTTTTATAGTATCTTAATTGGTTACTTTTAAATATTTGTCATTCATATTTTTCTGATATCAGCATTTAATAACCTCAGCAAAGGCATTGTATTAGCCATGCTAGAAATTAAATTCATTTAATTCCCAAAATCCATCTAAAAGGTGAGTACCGTTCATATTCCTATTTTATAGACAAAGCACTTAGGACAGAGAGGTTGTGGGGCCTACTACAGCTCATCCAGCAAGTCCCTGCTCAAGTCAGGACACAAAATTAGGAAGCCTGGTCCCAAGACCATGCTTTTAACCTCTACACTGTGATTACCCTGCAGAAGGCAAGGATGACTCCAAATGCGTATTGACTTTCCACTAAATGACCATAAGATTGACTCTGAGGATTGTCATTAAATCTCATTTTCTTTCTAAATAAAATTGTACATAAAAACATGCAGCGATGATCAAATACATATATATTTTTGATTGTTTAGAATAAAAAGATTGATAAGATAAAATCAGACACATGTTAAGAACTTTCATAAATGCAGTAGGTGCTATGATAAATATATGCTAATGGAACACAGAGGAGCGTCATTAATTCAGCTCTGAAGTTCACAGGAAACCTCCTGGAAGAGCTATACCAGTGGCCTTTAATGAAACCACGAAGTAAAAACACTGAAGGGAATGGGCGTGGGAGGTCATGGTGTGGGTGGCATGGGCACAGTTTGGTACAAATAAAGAACCCACTTCAAGATGAGAAATAAGGAGAGCTGGACCGTGATAAACCAGGAGTTAGGGCATGGATCCTACAGCAGAGACATTACTGCCCACCGATATCCACAGGCTTCTCCACACACCACCGTCTCTCCAGGCCCATGTGTGGCACCCATCTCTCTCTTTGATGCTGGAGCCACATGCTCATATAAACTCTTAACCATTGTCCATTTTGTCGCCACATCCTCTTCTCCAAGTTCAGGGATGTTCCCTCATTGGGTCCCTTTTGTTTGTGGTAAAAACACTTAACATGAGATACACCCTCTTAACAAATTTTAAATGCACAATACGGTATTGCTGAGTCTAGGCATATGTTGTCTAGCTGATCTCTGCACCATATTCATCTGGCATAACTGAAACGTTTTACCCACTGAACAGCAGTTCTCTGTTCCCCCTTCCTCCCAGCCCATGGCAGCCTTCTATTTTCTGCCTAGACAGTTATATGCATAAGGAATATATGGTATATAAGTACAGTGGAATATTATCCAGCTTTAGAAAAGAAGAAAATCCTGCAATTTGTAGCAACTTGGATGAACCTGGAGGACGTTATGCTGAGTGAAATGAGCCAGTCACAAATGATGCGGGATTCCACTTATATGGGCCCTAAAATAGTCAAACTTGTGGAATATTTCTATAACTTACTCAAGTTCATAAAGCTAGCGATTGGCAAAGGTACAATTCAAACACAGATCTATGATTCCAGATCCCAAGCATTAATCAGATGAGCCTTATGTTTTTGATAAAATTAGCCTCTCTAGTAACAAAGCACTGAAATGACATTTATGAGACACTCCTAACCTGGGCTATATTTGATCTGAAAGTCAGTTTTGGAGGGAAGGAAATTATGCCTACCTAGTTAGGTAAGCTCATGAAATTCAGTACCTTTTATCTTGAGTGCCAATTTGCTCTAAGAATGTGTTCGTGATGATAGGACCTCTCCTCCTGCTGAGCAGTGCGTTCTGAGTGACCAATTTATTTCCCTGGTCATTATTAACCTGGGCAGCCTGGATCTGCAGGTACCTCTGAAGGATACACTTGTCACAATTGTGAGCCACCATCTTACAGGAGCATAGATTGGGGGAAAATGGATTGTTTCACTAAACTTCTAGTAAATTATTTTTGGAACATACAATAATATTATTTTAGGTTGTAAATCATATAATACCATAAAATCTGACAAAGTGCGTTTAAATACTATAATATATATAGTTTTGGTAGCTACAGAAACATGTGTCTTTAACCCTACCAAGGGCAGAACGAGTTGTCAAATAGCCCCTGAATATAGCATCCACTGGCATGTATGCATATGACTTATAAGATCATCAGGCAATTTTATGAATCTTATATGAAATTGTTCATTCTTTGTAAATCATTCATTTGATTATTTTTTTCCATTTGTTTCCTTAAATATTTATTGGAGATATTTCATAGCAGTTTTGTGAAATTTAAAAAAAATAATAAGGTAATAAGGAAAAATGAGTGAGAATAATTGATCATCAAATTTTCAATTCCAAATAACACTGTTTCCAAAAAGAGATGCTTATAGCAGGAGCATTGTGAGCAGACAGCACACTCCACTGAGAGTCAAGAGTCTTGAATATCATTCTCAACCCCAGTGGTAATTATCTTTCTAATACTGGACAATTAATGCCCATTGTGTATTCCAACTCCTCAGTTTTACAATGAATGCAGAAGACAAACTTACTGATTCTTATAGAGTAAGACCAATCATTATCTTATTTTTTCTGATATTATTGATGACTACAGATTTCATGAGATTTTCCACTTAGGTGTCCCTATATGGGTAGATCCTGTACTTACACTCAATGCAGATCTTATACTGCATCCTGATTATTTATTTCCTCATCTGTATTCTTCACTAGAAGCTACAAAAGATATGTCCTGTTGAGTAGTTTATTGCTATAGTTTACTGCCTAATGAAATAACACATTTGTCTTTCATATCATGCCACAGTAATTTAATACAATTTTGATCAGCAAATACGGGACACAAGTTTCAGTTACAAAGTCATTTGTTGCTCTTGTCTTTGTCTTAAAGTTGAGCTTCCAGGCACCACTTCTAAGTAATGGTGATGACTGGTCCAGACACGTAGCCACCAATGATTTATAAGGTTGCCTCTAACCGTAGTCCATCATCTCTTTTCAGCCTCCATTTATTCACCAGATACCAAAACAATTTCCTCAAAACAAGTATCCAATGAATTAAGAAAAAAAAGAAAGTTTTTTTTTTCTCATGTGCTAGCTTTAAATGTTGTGCTTCACATCAAGAAGAGCTTATCTAAAAGTTTGCATCCAGAGTCACATGGAGCTGATGAAACAAATGGAAATCTCACACCTCTCAAAGCTGAGGGTCCCCATGACAGCCGAGGGTTCCTGTCTGCCAACACAACAAACTTTGTGGCTTAGACCAGCACAGATGTGTTATCTTACAGTTCTGGAGGTGGGAAGTCAGTGGGAAGTCTCACTGGTCAGCACTGCTGTGTTCCTTTTTGGAAACTCTAGTCTTGCCCTTCCGGTGTCTGGTCTACCCCCAATTCTAGGCTTGCAGTTCCCTTCCATCCTCAGAGCCAGCAGTCACCAGTTGAATCTTTCTCTCTTAACATCCCTCTGACGGAGACTAACCCCTCTTTCCACATTGAAAGTCCCTGTGACTACATTGTCCACACCTAGATAATCCAAGATAATTTCCCTCTTTCAAGGTCAGACAATTAGCAACCTATATCCCACCTGCCATCAGAAATTCTCCTTACCATGCGACAAACATACATATATATATATATATATATATATATATATATATATATATACATACATACATACACACACACATTCTGAGGATTGAGCCCTGGACATCTTTTGGAAGCCATTATTCTGCCTACCAAAGTCACAAACCACAAGTTATTATGGATATTCAGTCATTAGAAGAACTATTTTCTGGAATGCCATTTTTTAATGAGCGAACCAGGATGACTAGTTCATTTAGTCAGTGAAGCTTTTAGAAGGGTGTTCAGATTAGAATCATGTTGGTGACTGACTGATACCACCAGCTCCTTATAGATTACAAATGTTGAGGACCTGGATGCTCTGAGAGGGATTAGCCCAAACATGGGAAGTTAGCTGAACTGGAGAAAACAGAAATGGGAGGTTTTAAAACTCAGGAATGTTTCATAACTACATTTATCATAAAAAACACCTCTTATATATAGTAGAAATACATGTCACAAAGTTTAAATGGCTAATTTACTCATGAGAAAAGGCATTAAAATCTATATTCTGTTCTTATACATCAAAAGGAGAAAATATTTTAAAAACAGGAAAACGTAGCACAAATAAAAGCCAAAATACACATCAAAATGGTATTTCAAAATACTACATTAAAAAATATATGTTTTTGAGATGTTCATGAAAAATGATGGTGATAACCAGGTGTTTTTCCCCTCTGGGAGCACATATTAAACCTAAGCTAGAGGTATTATGAGTGAAGCAGGAGAAATCCCAACGTATGAATGGGTGGTGTTTATTCTAGAATTCATACTACTGATGCTGTTCATCACACACTTAAAAATGTCCTCCTATATGAGAGCAGATGTATGTGATACAAGTCTCTCTCCTAGATAATATATTGCTGAAGCTTCCATGTGTAGAAATTAAGCTGACTGGCATTTTGGCTGGTGCTGACATTACAGAAAAAGTGGTAGAATTCAGACCAGCATCTGTATAACCACTAACTAGCCTGGTCCTTCAGTAGTCAAATGAAATTACTGAATTTTTCACCAATGAGATCTCAAAGGTTCTTTGGAGATATGTAATCCAGTGGTGCAAGATTCCATCATTGGAATCCCTATAACACTTTATACTTAAGAAATTAACATTCTTTTATTACCCCATTTGGAGTTGAGAAAATCAAATGCCAGAAAGATGAAGACAAAGTTACACAGACAGAGGCAGAACCCAGGAATCATTCACAGCTGACTTGGTACAGAATTTGTATCTCTTGATGTGAACTGGACCAGTAATGTAGACACTATTCCAATAATGAGACCAAAGGAGGTCCAGGCAATCGAAAGCCAGTAAAGGCTCTAGGCAAGTTCATAGTTATATTTCCCTTTGATCTACATTTATCTAATTCAAATGAACCAGCAGATGCAAACAAGCCAAGCAAACATACTAATGAAAACCATCAAGCTAACAAAACTATAATTTCACATCCAGTAGAATACACTGTTTAGTGCTTCATCTAGGATTTCTGCCATGAGAGAAAATTATCTAAATTCTATAAGAACAAATTCTGTTTCTACAATATGTGTGTTTTATTTGGTTTGAGTACCCTTGTGAGCTGAGCCAATATTCAGAAGACCAGGGACACATTGTTAATGGATAAATTGTTTCTGACTATAGTAGGACATCCTGTAGAGAAGTGTTTATGTCTTTGCCACAGAAAGTTCTGGCATTTAGCTGCACAGAATACTATATTGTTAAAGAATGTCTGATGCTGGAATAATATCCAATTGAAATAATAGCAACACTTTAGATGAGTCCACGCTGTAAAAGTAATTTCTTCTGCCTAATTACTTCTCTACAACTACAAGGTATTTACACATTCTCACTCTGAATATTATAGTTGTGTGCATTTATTTGCAGCATTTCTGCCAAGGCTTATTCAAATGTCTTTCCCCACTATCTTTAAGTGGTACAAGCAATGACATCATTTTATTGCCCATTTCAATAAGTTTTGTATAAGCTCTAAAACACACAAAAGTACGGACAGATTCTTTTCTTGGTTTTTTAATCTAATACTTTATTTTTTCACTTAAGTTTATTCGTGTTGATTTTTTTTTCCAGAATATTTTATTTTATTTTTTTTTATTTTTATTTTTTTTTATTTATATATGAAATTTATTGTCAAATTGGTTTCCATACAACACCCAGTGCTCATCCCAAAAGGTGCCCTCCTCAATACCCATCACCCACCCTCTCCTCCCTCCCACCCCCCATCAACCCTTAGTTTGTTCTCAGTTCTCAACAGTCTCTTATGCTTTGGCTCTCTCCCACTCTAACCTCTTTTTTTTTTTTTCTTCCCCTCCCCCATGGGTTCCTGTTAAGTTTCTCAGGATCCACATAAGAGTGAAACCATATGGTATCTGTCTTTCTCTGTATGGCTTATTTCACTTAGCATCACACTCTCCAGTTCCATCCACGTTGCTACAAAAGGCCATATTTCATTTTTTCTCATTGCCACGTAGTATTCCATAGTGTATATAAACCACAATTTCTTTATCCATTCATCAGTTGATGGACATTTAGGCTCTTTCCATCATTTGGCTATTGTTGAGAGTGCTGCTATGAACATTGGGGTACAAGTGCCCCTATGCATCAGTACTCCTGTGTCCCTTGGATAAATTCCTAGCAGTGCTATTGCTGGGTCATGGGGTAGGTCTATTTTTAATTTTCTGAGGAACCTCCACACTGCTTTCCAGAGCGGCTGCACCAATTTGCATTCCCACCAACAGTGCAAGAGGGTTCCCGTTTCTCCACATCCTCTCCAGCATCTAGAGTCTCCTGATTTGTTCATTTTGGCCACTCTGACTGGCGTGAGGTGATACCTGAGTGTGGTTTTGATTTGTATTTCCCTGATAAGGAGCAACGCTGAACATCTTTTCATGTGCCTGTTGGCCATCCGGATGTCTTCTTTAGAGAAGTGTCTATTCATGTTTTCTGCCCATTTCTTCACTGGGTTATTTGCTTTTCGGGTGTGGAGTTTGGTGAGCTCTTTATAGATTTTGGATACTAGCCCTTTGTCCGATATGTCATTTGCAAATATCTTTTCCCATTCCGTTGGTTGCCTTTTAGTTTTGTTGGTTGTTTCCTTTGCTGTGCAGAAGCTTTTTATCTTCATAAGGTCCCAGTAGTTCATTTTTGCTATTCGTGTTGATTTTTAATATTTGAAGAAATAAGTAGCATTTGAAAACCACTATTCCTAATGGATCTTTCCTTTTTCTAATATTTGTTTTCTTAATTATGCTCACTTTCTCTAAACAATGCATCTTCCTCATTTTCTTTTTGTTTATATGGTTTCAGATTTACATAAAACATCAATAATTCCCTTACAGTCTTCACCCAGTCTCACTACTGTTAGGTATTTTTCTGTTTGCTTCATTACACATATTATTTTATTAACATTAGAATGACACTTACAAGCATCATAATCCTTTACCTATAAATAACTCAGTGTATATTTGTAAGAAAAGTACTTTTCCATAAGAAATCACAGTAAAATTATAAAAATGAAAAATATATTAACATGACTGTTCTCTAATTCATAGTTTATATTCAAATTCTGCAATATACCCAATAATGTTTTTCATTTTTATTTTTTTTTTAATCCAGGATCCAAGTCAATATCACACATTGCATTTACTTGTTCCTTTAATCTCCTTAATCTAGATCAAATCCTTAGCCTTCCATTGTCTTTCAAAGTTACTCCATAGAATGGTCTCAGTGTGGGTTTGTCTGATAATTCCTCCTGGTGAGACTTAGTCAATGTTTTTTTGTTTGTTTGTTTGTTTGTTTTTTAACAAAAACACTACAGAAATAGTGCCATGCCATTCCCAGGGCATCATATCAAGAGGCACAAGGGATGGGTTTCATTACTGATGATGTGCACTTTGACCAGCTGGTTGAGACGGTGACCTCCAGGTTTCTCTATTGTGTAGTTACCACTTTGCCCTTTGTGATTAATAAGTAACTTTTGAGGAGATACTATGTATTTATCCAGGTGTGTTTTATTCATCAAACTAATCTTCTAGTTTTGGCTCTATTGATGATTCTTGCTTGACCCAATTCTTAATATGATGTCAAAATAGTATTTTCTAAGTCTATTATTTTTTTCTACGTTTATTAGTTGGCACTCTACTATAAGTAAGATCATTCTGTTCTTTCTTAATTATTTATTTTAATTAATTAAGTACTTATATCAATATGGACCCATGATTATAATTTTATTCAATGGATTATAATACATTAATATTATTAAGGATTCTGATGCTCAGTTTATCTCAGACTTACATGGTGAGATGTCTTCCAGCTTTCTCCTGTTCTTCACTCATGCCCCCATAATTTCTTGATCTCTTCTTAAATTTATGGTGCGATAAAATGTTTTTGAATAGGGAATGGTATTAGGAACCAAGATCTGAGAGAAGTCTTAACATTGTTAAAGTGTCCATACTACCCAAAACCACCTATAAGTTCAATGCAATCCTTATGAAAATTCCAATGGTATTTGGAAATAGGAAAAAAAATAGAAATAGAAAAAAATCCTAAAATTTATACATGCCCATGAAATACTGCAAATAGTTATAGCAATCTTAGTGAAAAAACAAAGCTGAAAGCACCAGACTTCCTGATTGCATGCCATATTACAAAGCTGTCATAATCATGGCTGTACAGTACTTACATAGAAACACAAACAGATCAGTGGAACACAATGGAGATCCCAGGAATAAACCACATGTATATAGTCATCTAGTATTTGACACGGAAGCCAAGAATAGTCAATGGGGAAAAGATAGTGTCTTCAAAAATGGTGTTGGTAAAACTGGATTACCACATGCAAAAAAAAAAAAAAATGACATTGAACCCCTCTCTTATGCCAACAAACAAAAATTAACATGAGATTAGTTAAAGACTTATACATAAGACCTAAACCATAAAGCTCCTTGACATTTGTCTTGGCATTGGTCTTTTGGTTATGACACCAAAAGCACTAGCAATAAAACAAAAACAAACACAGGGGACTACAGACTAAGGAGTTTCTGCACTGCAAAAGATACCATCAAAAAATGAAAAGGCAACCTACAGAGTGAGAAGGAATATTTGCAAACCATCTATCTGATAAGGGGTTAATATTGCAAACTATAAAAAGAACTTATATAACTCAACAGCAAAAGCAAAATAATAATCAAGTTGGAAAATGGGCAAAGGATCAGAATGGATATTTTTCCAAAGTGATATAGAAATGGCCACAAGATTCATGAAAAGGTGCTTAGTATCACTAATCATCAGGGAAATGCAAACCAAAATCACAATGAAATACCACTTTATATGTGTCAAAAAGACAAGAGATTACAAGTACTGGCAGGAATATGAATAAAGGGAACCCTCGTGCTCTATCAGTGGGAATGTAGGTTGGTACAACCACAGAACAGAGGTTTCTCAAGAAATTAAATTGAGAAATACAAATGGTCCCATAATCTACTTCTAAATATATATCTGAAGGGAATGAAATCACCATCATAGATTAAGAGCTATGTGCACCACCATGTTCATTACAGCATTATTTACAACAACCTAAATGCCCATCAAAGAATGAATGCATCAAGAAGATGTGATATATATATAAATGGAATATTATTCACCCAGGAAAAGAGAGGAAATCCTGCCATTTGCAAATGACATCAACATGTTGGTGAAACTTGATGCCATATGCTTAGGGAAATAAGTCTGGAAGAGAAAGACAAATACTGTATGATTGACCTAATTTATATGTGGAATCTAAAAAAATGTCCTCAGAAACATAGTAGACTGGTGGTTGCCAGGGGTGAGGGTGGAGGTGGTGGAGGAAATGAGTAAATGTGGTCAAAAGGCACAAACTTACAATTATAAGATCAATCTGTTCAGGGATCCTATGTACAGTGTGGTGAGTATGGTTAATACTGTATTGTGTACTTAAAAGTTGTTTAGAGAGTAAACCTTAGTGTTCTTAGCACACCCACAAAACAGTAAGTATGTGAAGTTAGTGAATCAACCTAAATATGGTGATCATGTATAATATATGGGATTATATATATCTGACAAATATATGAAAGTGATCAAATTATCAAGTTGTACAGTTTAAACTTACGCAGTGTTGGGACACCTGCGTGGCTCAGTCAGTTAAGCTTCAACTGTTGATCTTGGCTCAGGTCATGATCACATGGCTCACATCGGGCTTTGTGCTGACAGCACAGAGCCTGCTTGGGATTCTCTGTCTCCCTCTTTCACTGCCCTTTCCCTGCTCACTCTCTCTCTCTCACTCTCTCAAAAATAAAGAAACTTAAAAAAAATAAATAAATAAACGTACACAGTGTTACACATCAACTATATTTCATTAAAGCTGGGAAATAAAGAGAAAACCTGGCTCAAATTTTTCACATAATAATGACTCACTTGCTAATGTTTGAAATATATGATACTTTTCGATTTTGTAACCAATGCCAATTAAAATAACTAGACTTCCATAATTGTGAGTGTTCTTTCTGTATTTAAATTGATACTACATGTATATTATTATACTCAAGATCAAGTTATTTTTTAATACAATTTAAAACCACTAGTCACATTAGGCATCCCTTGGCTGATTAAAGGTGAAACCAGAAAGAGATTAGAAAGTAATTAAAAGGCTTTTTAAGAAAGAAGAATCTTTCATCCTCATGGCAGCTAAGAGAGGCAAGCCACACCACAACATTTGTTTTATTGGTGATTAACCTGTCCATTCGAAGTTTAATGATTCCAGGGAACTGTGTTTGCACAGAAATTAAAGTATCTGTCCACATGGTCCTTTGTCCTCGTATCTAATTATAGAGGTAAACGAAAATTTGGGGGATTATGAGATCCCACATCAGTGGAAGCCAGCTGGAAAAACCTTTTTCCTCATTTTATAACCGGGCCACGGCAGCTACAGCGGAGAGCTCCGTGGGGCCACATTTTGGACCTTCTGATGTACTTTATTGACGACTTGCTATCTTCACGAGAATTCTTATTTTCGTATTCCTAATATCAAGTGTTAAGATCTAGAGGATGTTCTTAGAGGCCCCATCAGTTACTCTGGGCTTGACAATCTTGAGACAGAAATTCCCAAATAGAAAGCAGGTATCTGTCAGGCAGTATTTCATCCTACACCTTCATGGCTGGTTATATAAGTGGCATGCTGAGCCTAAGCTAATGTGTTTTCCATCCCAAGTGGCACAGCTGTTTTTTTCTCCTACATTAAGCACTGAGCAGGTGGTGTTTTCTAATCATTTATGTTCATTCCATCTGCCTTCACGAGCAAGAGAGATCATAGATGTGCATCCTGGCTCTTGTAGTCAGATGATGATGAATAGAACAGTGAGAATCTGCTTTGACCATAGACGCATCTCTTTTGAAAACCATGGCAACAGCAGTGTGGAGGTGGGGCTGGACCCTGCCCTCTGTCATCCAGAAATAACTCAACATCACCCAGCGGCCATTTGTCCTAACTCCGGTTATTGTTGAGAAATGATGTATTGGAACATAGAATCAGTAGTAAAAGTGGCACAGTATTTTCTTTGGTAAAAGAACAAAGCTTGTCAATGATAATTTACAAATACTTATTTTTTTTACATTCATTAGAACAGTAAGGAAGTTACAAATAATGCAGTTTCTAGGCTCAGAGTTCAAAAAGTGTCTCTACTGGTGGTCAGAGCTCTATGCATAAACAAAGTTATTGGCTTTCTCATCCAGTCATATCAGCTAAAAGTGTCTTTTTCTTATTCCCTTATTTCTAATTCGAGGACAAATTAAAAAACAAATAGACATCACACTTAATGAAAGGGTATGGACTATACCAGATATTGTGTGACTTTTAAAAATGTAGTATGGAGAAGATAAGTTCACATTAGTTTGATTTTTGACTACTAATCAGAGGCTGATGTCTGTGTGAAAGACAGATGTGAATGGAAGTCACTCAGAAGGAAATCAAGCTTGGGAAATAAGTTAATAAAAATGAAAAAAGATTGGGGCGCCTGGGTGGCTCAGTCGGTTGAGCTTCCGACTTCGGCTCAGGTCATGATCTCGCGGTCTGTGAGTTTGAGCCCCGCATCAGGCTCTGTGCTGACAGCTCAGAGCCTGGAGCCTATTTAAGATTCTGTGTCTCCCTCTCTCTCTGACCCTTCCCCGTTCATGCTCTGTCTCTCTCTGTCTCAAAAATAAATAAACGTTAAAAAAAATTTTTTTAAATGAGAAAAGATTATCACCTTTGTGATTTCTTTATTTTCTGCTTATTATTCTTTGCCATACTAAATATTCATTTTGAATTTGTCTTACTTCTATTGAAGGGAAGCAAATATACCACCCCAAAATATGCCTTTTTGGCATAAGGATTATTTTGAACTGTTTATTTTTTTTAAAAGCAGAAGTAGGTATAACTGCACAAACTGAGTAGAAGCCACCTTTGTTTAGAGACATTTGCATTTATAAGGGAAGCCTCCATTTGTAAAGGGGTCTCCCTCCCTCTACCTGTAAGAGAAGGACACCTCACTCTCTAGAAACTCATCAATGGGGAAACCAAAGACTTAAATCTACACAACAACCTTACCCTTGTTTACTGTGCTTTTCCTGGTCACCTCCCCAAACTGACCTCCCTCCCCGTCAGAATCTTTTGTCTCTATTTAAGGGGGTGGCTGGGGCTATTTAGGGAGTCACTCCATTTTTCTGGGTACCTCCCCTGTATACAGGAGGTATACATGCTATGAAACCTGTTTTTCTCCTCTTGATCTGCCTTTATCACTTTTACTGGGAAGTCTCAGCCAAGCACCTAGAAAGGTAACTGAAAATTATCTTTCCTCCCCTATGCTCTCAAGAAAGTCTTTGCAGAAGGTGTGCTAGTACAAGTAAGACTGTCTAGGAGACTATCTGGTCTAGGGAGGCTGGAGACAACGTAATCAGAATGAGAGCTTAATTACAGGTCAGGGAAGAGACAAGGATACAAATAAGAAGGTGAGTGTGGAAATGTGTAGGCACATTGTGCAAGAGGGGCTGGTGAAGGGCTCCAGGGAGCCTGATGTCTGTGACTCTGTCTGGGAATTTTCCCAGAACGAAAAGGGAGTCAAAGGGTGTGTACTAATCAAGTGTCATTTATTTATTCTTTCATTGTCATTTCATTCTGCAAATGGATATGTCTTCTGATGCTTCTGACATCAGCAGGCAGGGACAGAGGACTCAGAGGTTATCCCATAGGACCAGTTAAGAGATCCTTGGTGTCATGCAGGATAGAAATCAAATATGAGCCGGGAGGAAGTGAGCAGACTTTATTGACTGGTGTAGATGGAGTGTTGCAGATGGAGTGTCTGGGAGCCTCAGAAAGGAAGGGAGAGCAAGTCTCTCCTTTGCTCGAAGTTTGGGGTTTGTATTGAGGACTGTGGTCTGGAGTACATGTCCTCTCAGGCATCTGGGAACTGGTCAGAACAAGGACAAGTGTCCAGGTGTCCTCATAAGTCACTTATTTCCTGGAACCAGGGTGTGTTGGAGTCTAGATGTGTAGAGCTGGTGGTCTGGAAACATACATGACGACTTCCCCCAGTCACTCCTTAGCAGTTATCTGTTGTACTGGAAGACTCCAGAGAAGTCATTAGCTCCTTGTCCCTTACAAAGAGCATATACATTATTGTACTATAAGCCATGTGTAAGGTCCTAGCAAGGATAGAAGCAGGAAAAGGAGCAAAAAGCAGTTCTTTGTGGTGTCCCTTCGGTTTTCCCATCTCACTGCCAAGTCTTAAATTTATGTGTGCTATTTTAACTCTGTTTATGACTTGTATTAAAATAAAATTGGGGGGCATCTGAGTGGCTCAGTCGGTTAAGCATCTGACTTCAGCTCAGGTCATGATCTCACAGTCTGTGGGTTCAAGCCTCACATCGGGCTGTGTGCTGACAGCTCGGAGCCTGGAGTCTGCTTCCGATTCTGTATCTCCCTCTCTCTCTGCCCTTCCTGCCTCATGTTCTGTCTCTCTCTGTCTCTGAAAAATGAATAAACCTTAAAAAAAATTATAAATAAAATTGGATTGGATTCTGCTGAAGAGAGGCTTTTAAGTTTATATCTTTCTCTTTTCCATACTTACCAGGAATCCACACAGTTACATTTTCCTGAAGGCTATGGAGTCAGTCTTATCTAATAATCATACATTTTAATGTTCCTATTTAAATGCCTTTTATTGGTAAAACACCTTAATCTTACAGCCACAGGACAAAAGGGAACAGGTTAAGAGTGAATATGTTTCACATCTCTTATACAAATCATGAGCAGTTTAAGATTTTCAATGAAAGTCCAGGCTGCAAAGCCTGATTTTGAAGAGGTTGACCACAAAACTGAGCCACATACTAGCTGGTTAACCTTACACAAGTGAGGGCTCAAATTTTTCAACTCTAAAAATGGTCTAATAATACCACATGCTTCACAGTAGAGCTTATCATGTGGTTCATGGGCCATAGCACTTTTCAAAAACAAATTATGTATTAGCATTACATTATTAATAATAAAGACATTTAGGAAATTAACATTATTAACAAAGGAAATCTGAAGTGATTTGAGAAGTAACAATTTTTTATATTATAAACTACTATAATCTCACTTTTTTTGAGTTAAAAAAATAAAATGAGTACAGACCAATCTGTATAATCTATTTTTTTGTAAATTATACACTAATACCATTATACTCATATGCTTTTGTATGTTGGTAAAATAATCATTTAAAAGGATGAGATACAAATAATCATCAGCCAGGACTTATGAATGAAACCATTATGGAAGCTTTCCTCTGGAAGGCAGATTTTTACCCAGGATGTTTTACTCCAGGCAGTATTAGATTAGTCCTCTTGAGGTCCCCTAAAACCTACCGTGGTTAATGGAGAGTGCTGACAGCATGCATGCTGGGTGCATATTTTTTTGACACAGCTCATGACATCTTTGACTTAGGGAATGTGGACACCAGTGTGGGGCACAGAAAGATGCTTATACGTGTAGCTCAAGGAATTTTTCTGTAATCCCAGCCACGTGCGAGCCACCTTCCTGCCCAGACTGCTTTCCCCACTGCCACGCACCCACCTCCTTCGAAACTAGAAATTCCTTGAAAGGTAAACCATTTCCTTGTGTTTCCTCTCGGCACCACGGAATACATTTGGCAGAGTAGGTAGTCAAAAAACCCGTGCCGTTGAACCCAAAGACACAGCCACTATACTGTCATGATTTGCTAAGACCTGTCAAACCTCCCCAAACCTTTGAATGTGATATGCCCAATCATTTCAATTATTTTCAATGTCTACCTTTATTGGAAAAGGTGAGTAAATAAAACTCTCTAACACAACTATAATTTCTTATTCATTAAATCAACAAGGCAAAACTAATGACCTTATCTCAGAACATATTTTATGAGTTACAGTTAACTTTTTTTTCTAGAGCTGAACCTATAGACAAAATAGAGACAATTTTCTATTCGGGTGTTCAGGCACCTTCCCCTCCAGTCAGTCGCTCATAAACACTTCTGATGCAACACTGACCGTGTCAGGGATGAATCTGTGTATAGGCACACAACTGTGTTAACAATGAGGACAGGATTTTAGGAGAATTAGGTATCAACTGGAAAGCCATTTGGGGTTCACCAAAGGGACAGTTTATATCAGAGACGCTTCCTGAAATGCAGATGCTGTTTTCTAGCAGCCTGAAGGATATGCGAGAATCAGTATAAGCAGTAAAGTTAGCCATGTTAACTTTATCTTAATTTCTGACAGAATATGCATGTCTGTAGAGTATAAATTGATGGGAGATAGAGAAAATAGTGTCACAGGACTTTTTTTACCACTGTACCCGGGATTCGCTGTGTCACAGCATCGAAGAATGACAAGATGGACACAAAATGAGCAGCAGGCAGAAATGTATTGGAATATAAATTTAGAAAGGAAGAATAGTAGGAAGGCTGTCTTCTACAGAGAGGGGACATTGCAAAGTGAATGCCCGAGGGCTACAGGCAAGGGTCCTGGTTTTATAAGGTTCTTGTCAGCACCCCCCCCTCCCGTCCCCCTTGTTCCTTCTCAGGTTCCACCCTTAGTGGCTGGATGGTCTAGGCGCTGGGTTGTCCGTTCCCCCATTGTCTCCTTTCCATTGTAGGAGGGGTGGTCTATGGCCATATTTTGTCAAATTCCTGAGGGGAACCTGACAGGGAGGAGGTGGGGTCTGTTACATTCTTAAGAGGAACCTTATGCCTGAGGGGACTTCCTGTGGTCAGACACTTTCAGCAGGGTTCCAAAATGGGTGTTTTTCCCCACCCAGGGACCTCAGGCCCTAATCTTTCCCTCTCTGCCTACGGAATCCTATCTTCTCCTATCATGATAGCATCAGATTGTTAGGATGAATGGCCTCTTTGTGTTTTTTAATCTGAACTATAAACAGAATTTGCCAGCTTGAAATTTACCTCTTTGGCATAAGGATTATTTTAGGCTGATGATTTTAAAAAATTGCAGGCATTGGAGAAGTTCTTTGAAAAGAGTATAAATTAACTCTTTGAAAAGAGTATAAATGTGAGCAGGAAGCTTCCTGCTCACATTTATAAGGGAAATCTCCACTTGTAAGGGGTCCCTCCCTATACCAGCAGGAGGAGGATGACCAAATCTTCAGAAACTCTTATGAATGGAGAAGAAGGAGCAAATCTGCATAAGGACCATAGCTTTGTTTACTGTGCTTTGCCCATAAACCACAGCTTTTGTTGTTGGTTGGAGATGGTGTTTAAGGTGGTGGCTGAGGAAGTCACTCAGCTTTCCTGGGTTTCTCCCACTTTTATAGGACAAATCCCTGTTATAAAACTTCCCTTTGTTTTTCTCCTGTAAATCTGTCTTGTATTACAGGGGATCTCAGCCAAGGAGCTAGAAAGATAAAGGGAAAATCATTTCTCCCCTACACTATAAAATCAAATATGTAAACTTTTGTGTGCTTTTCAAAGTTTGATGATTTACCTGCACTATTATTAGAGGAAAGCAATTAGAAACTTTAATGAAAAAGACAGCATTTTCAAAAGGCAAGTGTCATATCAGTAAAGAAAATCTAAGCACTGTGGATAGCATTTTCATACATGTAATGCTGTCACCAGCCTAACCCCAAGATGAGACCTTTACTGACCACCTGCATTTACTCACTGAACTTTGCCCCACATTTTCTTTAAGTTCCTCTTTCCAGCTCATCTCTTAACTCAGGCAAAGTTACATAAGGAAACCAGCCTATAGGTACATTGTATGTTGCGTCATGAGGCTTGTGACCCTCCTTGGGTGGATATTTTAGTGTTATAATGAGGTAGAGGTAACTGTGGGTCACTCTGTGGTCCATCTATGCAGGCGTGGATCAGGGTTGAGCTGAAACTGGTCTGGGTGGTCTGGGGGCCAGAGCTATTGCCTGAGGGGAAGTTGCCATTCCCATCACATTATGCTGTGCCTGTGGGATCTGTTGCCTGAGTTAAGAGATGAGCTGGAAAGAGGAAAATAAGGAAAAATGTGGGACGGAGGTTGGTAGATACAAGCAGGGGAGCAATCAAGTTCAGGTCTCAGGATCAGGCCAGTGACAATATCCTAATAAAATAACATCGACTGAAACAAAGCATTTTCAGCAGAAAATCACTTGGGCAGGAAGAAATGCTATCTTTTTCACCCCTACTGTTCTACTGTTCCCAAATCACCACTACTAAACTGCTGTGCCTCCTGGCTTGATGATAGAATATCCATTCATATTCACAGCTAATGAATTGAAAATAAGCCTTGATTTAGTTCAAATAAGCAAGTCGAGTGTATGTGTCACCTGGAAATTTTCCTCTCAGTAGGATGCATTGTCTCCCAACACTCAGACGCATATAACAAACCCGGAGAATGTCTAGGGGGAAGACTGCGTGTGCAAAAGAATGAGAGTAAGAGGTGCAGAGAGGAAAGGCGTTCAGGAAGGGAGACCTTTGGTTTTCCAAAGCATAAAATATTTTTATATTCTAAAAGTAATTGTTAAATAACTCAGAGCCACCTGACATCTACATATTAAGACATACAATAAGAAGGAAAATTATTTCTGCGCTAAATTATTTCTCTAACTTGGCTGGACCCAGTGGGGCTATCAGCCTTCTTGTTCTTTATACAAGTAACAGTTCTAGTCATTTCCAGATTGGAATTAGGTTAGAGCCAAACTCTAGCTAATTAATTCAGTCAGAAGATTGGCTCCCCAAATCTCAGGTCTTTCTAAATAAGTTAACAGTTAATCTTTATTTCAGAGTAAATTTCTCCATCCTCATTTGATGAGATAGTGCTAAATAAATCAGATTCTAAATCAAATGTGTGAGAAGAGAAGAGTGTCCTGTCTGCTATGCAGTGCATTTGATCAATCATGTAGGTAATGATTGGTAGCAAAATGATTAAGTAGTGCTGAACAAGGTAAATGAGTTTTAACTTCTTGCTATAATTTCTCTAAAATCTCTGTTCTATCCTGAAAAAGGCAATATGTAGGAAAGTGATGAGGATATCAGGTGCTTGTTCTTCTTCCCACTTTGATTTATTTTTTTTCATGTTTATTTCTTTATTTTGAGAGAGAGAGAGAGAGAGAGAGAGAGAGAGAATCCCAAGTAGGCTCTGTGCAGTCAGCACAGAGCCTGACCTGGGGCCCAAACACCCAAAATGTGAGGTCATGACCTGAGCCGAAACCTGTGTCTCCCAACCTGTGTCTCCCCCCTCTGCCCCTCCCCCTTTTGCTCGCGCACGCGGGCTCTCTCTCTCTCTCTCTCTCTCTCTCTGTCAAAAATAAACAACTTGGAGTCTGGGGCAAAAAGCACACAGAAATGTAGCCAACAAGCAGGGAAAAGCACGTGGATAGAAAGGGACCAGGTCCTTATGGCACTGGGCAGCCAGGCACAAACCCAAGGCCCACAGGTGCACATCGGCACAGTGCCCAGCCTTATAGGGGAGTGTTAGGTCCCTTGAACAAGGAAGGGGCACCTACTGCGTTGCATGCAACCTGTTAGTGTTAGCAGACCTCTCTCACCTTGCACAGAAAATTACCACAGAATGCCGGGCTGGAGGCAGGAGACGCCAGTGCAGTCTGGCATTTTCCCGGGCCGCTACTGGCTTCCCATCTGCAAGGAGTCTGACCCCGACTGCCCGTTCACACTAGGGAAGATTTCTCCCTTTGCCGACTGCTGTTTTCCCAAACTGGTTTACACAGGATATGTCGGTGTATGTTTGCACTGTTAGAATAGAGCAAATTCCTTCCTTTGAACTGGGGGTCTCAGATGAACCATGGATGTGATTATACACCTATTGATTTTCCCATGATTTATGATAATGAGGCTATTTTCTGGTTAGAGTACAAGAATTTTTTTCTGGCAATATCACTTAATGACAAATGTCAAATTTTCAAAGTTATTGCCTCACAAAAATAAGCATTCTTAAATTATGATTAATATTTTCCAAGGCTGGCATTTAATTGACAAAGAAAATACAAATCATGCCTGCATTTACAGGTAGGTTTTTTTTCTATAATGAGTATTCACATTGCCAAAGACTTTAATGGAATGACAGCAGGGCAATATAATCCAAATATCTAAAATATAAATAATACTTACAAACTTTGTAATTATTTGTATCAATGAGTATTTTGAACATTATCCCATTAAGACAGGAAGAAACTAGTCCAAATTACTAAGAAAAAAATGAGAGAATGGCCCACTGATTTTATTTTATTATTTTTAATTGTTTTTTTAAATGTTTGTTTATTTTTGAGAGAGAGAGAGAGAGAGTGGGGGAGGGGCAGAAAGAGAGGGAGACACAGTATCCAAGTCAGGGTCCAGGCTCTGAGCTGTCAGCACAGAGCCTGATGCAGGGCTCAAACTCATGAAGTGTGAGATCACGACCTGAGCTGAAGTCAGACACTCAACCGACTGAGCCACCCAGGTGCCCCTTATTTTATTTTATTTTTTTTTAATTTTATTTCTTTATTTTGAAAGAGAGAGCATATTTCTCTATTTTGAGAGAATAGGGAAGGGGTAGAGACAGCAAGAGAGAGAAACTGAAGTAGGATCTGGGCTGTCAGCACAGAGCCCGATGAGGGGCTCACTCTCATGAACCATGAGCTCATGACCTGAGCTGAAGTCAGATGTTTAGCTGACTGAGCCACCCAGGGACCCTGCCTAGTGATTTTAAAGAGAGAAGATTGATCCATTAGGTTGTCAGGAACTTTGCAATCCCAATGATAGAAAAGTCGAATGGAGAAATGGCATAGTGTGTTTTAATTACAAGGAAAGCAGCATATATAATCACCATACAGTAATTTGAAAACCTGCACTTACAAATTATCTCCTTCAAAAATTTTTATCCAAATATTTTAGACATCCTCTTTGGAAGCATTTGCAAAAAGACTAGCCTTGAAGCACCATCTTTTGAAGTATTTTGGCTTATTCTAATAATGCATAAAGCTGTCTTTGATACTGAAGAAAGCTATGGTTAAAATTCTTCGGAGACTGCTGCATACACAACTGAGGTTGAACTTAGCATTTCCTCAGCATAAAATGGAACAGTCCTGGAACACTTACTGTTTGAACAATGACCTTTAAGTTATCAGCAGCTTCTAAAATATATGAGCAAAGCCCTGCCTCCTGCATATGCAAACAGCAAAACATTTTTTAGAAATTAATTTAAAAAAATAATTAAAAGAATGTGCATGGGTCTTATATTTACTTATCTTAAATGAAAAACTATTGAGCAAGTTCACCAAATGCTAAATATTAGGCAGTTTTGTTTGAGATGGACTTATAAGGTAGGGGGATAGGAAGAATATTCACAGTGCACTTGGTCCATAGCCCGGATATGTGGTTAGTTCTGTGGGCTCCAGAGAAAGGGCAGCTGACAATTCCTAGCTGCTCAGCCATGGACAATTCCGAGGAATTTTATCTGAGACACGTAAGGATGATGATAATCTCTGTTTCATAACGCCCATTACAATGATTAAGTGAGCCTTCCTTAAATGATTAGCATAGCCCCTGGGAAGTGCATATGGTTACAACTGACAGCCCTACCTTATACCTGCATGTTGAGTCTCCTCTAAATGTACCTTCCTGTATGAAGTTGTATCAGGTGGGCCCATCATCCATCTAATCTAACCTACAACAATAAATGTGTATTTCGTGTTGAGGCTCTTCTGGGGCCTCGATTCCACATGTCCATCATCTTCTGGGACCCTCAGGCCCACCTGAATGTGGAATCCCTCTGGGAAAGGCAAAGCATGAGAGAGAAAGACAATGGCCTATGGCTTTTGGAAGCTTATGAACACATCAGGCCTGTTAACAGTGCATTGGCTTAAGCACATTTCACGGCCAAGCCCAGGGTCAAGGGGCAAAGACAAATGCTCATGGGGGGAGGGGATATATCTAAACAATAATGCGATCGACACAGTTGTACTGAGAATTTACACCAACGTATCCAAGGGAGTGGCCCTCCTGAGTGTTACGGTGGATGTCTGAGGGATTTAAGCGCTGTGTTAATGCTCTTATGACAATACTTCTTGTCCCCATGTCATGAGAGAAGCTACTGAATCGTTTCCACAGTAGCTCTTTAGGATGCACATGACCACTGGGGATGTCGGGAAGTGTTAAGCTCCATCACTGAAAGCACTGTGCCAGCAAGATCAGAGTGTTCGATTCTAGCCAGCATGTGCTGGACACCTGCTGAATGAGTCTTCGCAGACTTCATCTCACGGAACATCATAACCACGTGGTGATCCTAATTCCCACTGCACGGATGAAGAAGGCGAGACTTGTTCACGTTCTCACTGCCGGCAGGTGGCATGGTCAGAGCTGAGACCCAGGAACTTGTGTTCTGTGTCTCAGGTCCTGTCCCCACACCGTTCCCCTGCTCCATGAAGACCAGCTTACCTGGCTTTTATCTGCTTTATATGTCCCCAGATTTCAGTCTTCATAACTGTTTCAGCTTTACTTATTTGTTGTGGACAGGGATATGGGCAGGTTTACAATATATCCACTCACTGGACAAATATTTGTTGTACATCTGTATGTGACAGGTGTTCAACTCGCTGAGGATGTGACAGCAAACAGACAGACAAACAAAAATCCTCTGTACGAGGACATTACATTCCAGTGAGGAAGGCACACTATATGCAAATAAATAAACAAAAATAGTTTTATATTTATTGATAAAGTATACTATACATTATTTAGTATGCAAACACATACGTTTTAATAATGTGTGTATATGAATGTGTGCTCAAAAGGGGAGAGACACGCCCAGAGAGAGAGAGAGAAAAGATCTATAGAAGAAAGTAAATCAGGACATTCGTTGGGGAGTTACTTAGGCCATTCATCAGGAAATCACTCATGGAGGATGTGACAACGGAGTGCAGACGTGAGTGGTACTGAAGGTACGTCCCTGGGGAAGGCCTTTCCAGGTGGAGGAGAGAAGAGAGAGAGGCCTCTGCTGGGACGCAGCCCCCTGCATTTGAGTGGGTGTTCTCAAAGTGGGGTCCCTGAACCAGTAGGGTCACCATTATCGGGGAACCCGTCAGACAGGAAAACTGGGAGCCTCTGCTTCAAACCTACTAAATCAGAGACTCTGGCATTGGGGCTCAAAAATCTGTGGCCCAGGTGATCCCAATGGTTCCTAACAACCGAGGAGTGCTGGGTTTGAAGAACAGCAGTAAAATCAGTGGGCTGAGGTGGGAAATGAGGCCGGGGTACAGAATGGGGGTGGGGGGGGGCGTTGCAAGCTCTTGGAAGGACTGAGCTCCAGGGGTCAGTGTATTTTCCCATCAGACCACATAGTCCAGCCATGTAAACATGGCATACGCATAGTCATAATGGCTGCACAGTCTCTGTGTGGATAGTTGGTGTATGAAGTGAAACACATTCACAATGACTCTGCATAAATTGCAAGTAAGTTAAGCCTGCTGAACTTATGGTAAATGCGGATGATAAAAATTCAGTATAAAGGGGTGACTTGTAAGGAAAATATTGACTCCGTTCCCTGATTGTAGTGTTAAAAAAAGTCAACATTCAATATACAAACTTATGTTACGGAAACAAACTGAGCGTGGATAAATATTTGTGTAAGTGTTCAACCTAAAAAGTAAATCACATTCTTAGACCTGGCAAGGGATTTGTGTAGTTTAATAAGCACATTAAACAAATTTAATGAGCACATGAGCCCTGGGGACCTTAGCTTACAACCAACAATTTTAATTGGAACTTAAATAAATTATCCACTGCCATGACAACCACTTGCCTTATATGGTCACAGTGGCTGGCTGCCTTCAGAAGGAGCTATGTTCTCCTTACTTTCAAAGCCAGAGACAGTACCCTATAATTTTATAATGCCAGCTTATTTCCTAAAGGATGCCAACAGTAACAGTCTCCAGGGAAAGAGAGTAAAAGGACACAGAAGCCACCTGGATAGTGTTAGTGAGAAACAACTCATCCAAGGTCTGTGACAATGGAAATGATTTTGGGTTTTATTAGTTCTGAACAAAGTGCCAGAGATTACCAGAAAGGTAACATAAATAGCTCTTCACATAGTGTCTCAAGTTCCAGACTCTTCTTACATTCTTGCAAGAATATACACGTTCCACTCTGCCAAGAGAAGTTATGTCCGTGAACAACCTGGTTATGATACTAAACTGCTTCTTTCCAAATGGCTCCCCTTGAAAAGCCTCAGTCATCTTTTCTACCCTTAGTTGATGTGCATTTACATAATCCATACCTACGCTGGCTTGATCCAAATTTATTTTGTAAAATAAATCTATTATGGTTATATTTACAAGGAAATCTGTTTAATGTAAATAATCAGTGTTTTGGAATAGGCATGACCTCATCTCTGTAGTAACAAGGTAACACTAATTTAACTGCTATAGCAGGACTGAGTAATTCTCTTTCAATAATGACCAAAAAAGAAAACAAAAACACCTCTTCCAATTAATGGAATAGAAACCAGTTTTCCTCCATAGACTGGTACTATATATTATTTTAAAAATTTGTACCGAAAGACATTACATTCTGTATCATTTTTGTTTTAAACTTGTTCCTTAAGCAGTGGTTGCTCTACATTTTAATTTTCCCGTTAACCTGACTGAAATGAACCAAAGACTTTAATGGCCACCACCAAAGAAGACATACTGATGGCAAATAAACATATGAAAACATGCTCCACATCATATGTCATCAGGGAAATGCAAGTTAAAACAACAATGAGATTCCACTACATACCTGATACAATGGGCAAAATCTAGGACACTAACAACAAATGTGCCATGGGGGTTGCAAAAGAGGACAGTCACTCCTGAAGACTGTTTCTTATGAAACTAAACATGCTTTAACCGTACAAAACAACAGTCACACTCCTTGCCCTATACTCAGAGGAGCTAAAAACTTGTGTCCACACAAAAACCTGCTCACAAATGTTTATGGAATCTTTATTCATAATTGCTAAAACTTGTGACAACCAACATGTCCTTCAGTAGGTGAATGGATATAAACTGTAATCCACCCAGACAATGGAATATTATTCAGTGCTAAAAGGAAACAACCGTAAAGCCACAAAAAGACATGGAGAAATGCATATTACTAAGTGAAAGAAGTCAGTCTGACAAGGCTGTGTACTGTGTGATTCCAACCATATGACATTCCGGAACAGGCAAAACTGTAGAGACGGTAAAAATATCTGTGGTTGCTAGGAGTGGAGAGTAGGGTACGGATGAGTAGGCAGAACACAGAGGATTTTAGGACATTTTAAAAACTCTGTAATATTATAATGATGGTTATATCTCATTGTACATTTGTCCTCAACCATAGAATGTGCTACATCA